>NC_057812.1:703156777-703388665 GCF_018294505.1 Triticum aestivum | reverse complement strand
TGTGCCTAGAATCTCTTGGTTTTTAGGCAGAACCACAAAACTCCGACTGCGATGGCAATGCGAGCACAAACGAGTAGCAAGGATGAAGCGTTTGGGATATTCGAGATATCGGAAACGGTTATATAGGGACAACTGTATGCATCAAGGCTCCCTATCCCCGACGGTTTCTGGGTCGTGTGGGAAGGACCCCCTATCGCCCACACTCACTTTGCGATGGTTCCAAATGCCGTCGCGGAAAGGGGTAAGAAACCGTTTGTTTAGGACCAACGCGCACCAGTTAGATGTGAACTATTGGCGTTAAATCACATGATTATGTGAACTAGATTATTGACTCTAGTGCAAGTGGGAGACTGAAGAAAATATGCCCTAGAGGTAATAATAAAGTTGTTATTTGTATTTCCTTATACATGATAAATGTTCATTATTCATGCTAGAATTGTATTAACCAGAAACTTAGTACATGTGTAAATACATAGAAAAACAGAGTGTCCCTAGTATGCCTTTTCTTGACTAGCTCGTTAATCAAAGATGATTAAGTTTCCTGACCATAGACATGTGTTGTCATTTGATGAACGAGATCACATCATTAGGAGAATGATGTGATGGACAAGACCCATCCCTTAGCTTAGCATGTTGATCGTTCAGTTTTATTGCTATTGCTTTCTTCATGACTTATACATATTCCTTTGACTATGAGATTATGCAACTCCCGAACAATGGACGAACACCTTGTGTTCTATCAAATGTCACAATGTAACTGGGTGATTATAAAGATGCTCTACAGGTGTCTCCGAAGGTGTTTGTTGGGTTGGCATAGATCGATATTAGGATTTGTCACTCCGAGTATTGGAGAGGTATCTTTGGGCCCTCTCGGTAATGAGCATCACTATAAGCCTTGCAAGCAATGTGACTAATGAGTTAGTTGTGGGATGATGCATTACGGAAAGAGTAAAGAGACTTGCCGGTAATGAGATTGAACTCGTTATGATGATACCGAGGATCGAATCTCGGGCCAGTAACATACCGATGACAGAGGAATAACGTATGTTCTTCTGCGGTTTGACCAATAAAGATATTCGTAGAATATGTAGGAGCCAATATGAGCACCCAGGTTCCGCTATTGGTTATTGACCGGAGAAGTTTCTCGGTCATGTCCACATAGTTCTCGAACCCGTAGGGTCCGCACGCTTAACGTTCGATGACGATTTATATTATGAGTTATGTGATTTCATGACCGAAGTTTGTTCAAAGTCCCGGATGATATCACGGACATGACGAGGAGTCTTGAAATGCTCGAGAGGTATAGATCTATATATTGGAAGGGTATATTCGGACATCGGAATGTTTCGGGTCGTTTCAGATAAGTTTCGGAGTACCAAGGGTTACCGGAACCCCTCCGGGAAGTTATTGGGCCTTATGGGCCTAGTGGTGGAAGAGAGGAGGCAGGCCAAGAGGTGGCGCGCGCCCCTAGCCCAAACCGAATTGGACTAGGGCTAGGGGGCCGACCCCCTTTCCTTCTCTTCTTCCTCTCCTTCCTTCTTCTCCTACTTGGACTAGGAAAGGGGAAACCTACTCCTACTAGGAGTAGGATTCCCCCGTTTGGGCGCGCCCCTTGTGGCCTCCCCTCCTCCTCCTCCCCTCCTTTATATAAGGGGAAGGGGGCACCCCATAGACACACAAGTTGATCTTTAGCCGTGTGCGGTGCCCCCCTCCACAGTTTTACACCTCGGTCATATTGTCGTAGTGCTTAGGCGAAGCCCTGCGTCGGTAACTTCATCATCACCGTCAACATGCCATCATGCTGACAGAACTCACCCTCGTCCTCAGCTGGATCTAGAGTACGAGGGACGTCACCGAGCTTAACGTGTGCAGATCGCGGAGGTGCCATGCATTCGGTACTTGATCGGTTGAATCGCGAAGACGTTCGACTACATCAACCGCGTTACTCAACGCTTCCGCTTCGGTCTATGAGGGTACGTAGACACACTGTCCCTCTCGTTGCTATGCATATCCTACATAATCTTGCATGATCATAGGAAAATTTTGAAATACTGCGTTCCCCAACAGTGGCATCCGAGCCAGGTCTATGTGTAGATGTTATCTGCACGAGTAGAACACAAAGAGTTGTGGGTGATAATAGTCATACTGCTTACCACCATGTCATACTTTGATTCGGCGGTATTGTTGGATGAAGCGGCCCAGACCCACATTACATGGCCATGTTCATGAGAATGGTTCTACCGCCGTGCTTCGCACACAGGTGGCTAGTGGGTGTCTTTTCTCCAGCTTTAGTAGAATCGAGTGTGACTACGCCCGGTCCTTGTTGAAGGTTAAAACAGTACACTTGAAGAAAAATCATTGTGGTTTTTGATGCATAGGTAAGAACGGTTTTTTATAAGCCCGTAGCAGCCACGTAAAACTTGCAACAACAAAGTAAAGGACGTCTAACTTGTTTTTGCAGGGCATGTTGTGATGTGATATGTGATACGTCTCCAACGTATCTATAATTTATGAAGATTCATGCTATTATATTATCAACCTTGGATGTTTTATATGCATTTTATGCTATTTTATATGGTTTTGGACTAACCTATTAACCTAGAGCCCAAGTGCCAATTTCTGTTTCTTTCATTGTTTTTGAGTTTTACAGAAAAGGAATATTCAAACGGAGTCCAATTGACATGCCAATTTTTGATGACTTTTATGGACCAAAAGAAGACCCCAGAGTAAAAGAGTTGGGCCAGAAGAGTCCCGGGGGCATCCCACGAAGGTGGGGGTGCCCGCCCCAGGCCGTGGGGCCTGCCTCGTGGACGACTCAGGCCACCTCCTTGACGTTGAGACCGATGCCAAAATTCCTATAAATACAAAAACCTCCGAAAATTAACCTAGATCGGGAGTTCTGCCGCCAGAAGCCTCCGTTAGCCACCGAAAACCAATCTAGGCCCTCTCTGGCACCCTGCCGAAGGGGGCCATCATCACGAAGGGCACGGAGGAGGATCTCGGAAGGGCCATCATCACCATGAAGGCAAGGATCAAAGGAAGAACCTCTCCCCATCTAGGGGGGAGGCCATGGAGGAGGAAGCACAAGGGGGAGAACGCTCTCCTCCTCTCTATTGGTGGCACTGAGAGTGCCATCGAGAGAGGAATCATCGCCGCGGTGATCGTCTTCATCAACATCACCATCCTCATATCTTTTATTGTACGCGGTCCACTCTCCCGCATCCCGCGGTTAATCCCTACTTGAACATGGTGCTTTATGCCACATATTATGATCCATTGATGTGTTTGCCATCCTATGATGTTTTGAGAAGATATCCTTGTCTTTGGGTTGATTGATTGATGCTATAATGGTATGAGTTATATGTTTTACTTTGGTGTTGTCCTATGGTGCCCTTCGTGTCGCGCATGCGTAAGGGATCCCCGCTGTAGGGTGTTGCAATACGTTCATGATTCACTTATAGTGGGTTGGTGAGTGACTGAAACACAAACCCGAGTAAGGGGGTTGTTGCGTATGGGAATAAAGAGGACTTGATGCTTTAATGCTATGGTTGGGTTTTACCTTAATGATCTTTAGTAGTTGTGGATGCTGCTAGAGGTCCAATCGTAAGTGCATATGATCCAAGTAGAGAAAGTATGCTAGCTTATGCCTCTCCCTCATATGAAACTGCAATAGTGATTTACCGGTCTTGTTAACGATTGCCTAGGACAATTCCACACACCGATCCATCCTTATTCCACACTCGCTATTTATAATATTTAGTTAATATATTCTAACTTCATGATAACAAACACCTACTTTTATCTTTTAGCTCTCCGATATCATACAAAGTTATCCTCTTCATACCCACAACCTAGTTTTATTTCTCATTGCTAGTGGAAGCAAACGTTTGGTGTACGTAGAGTCATATCAGTGGCAGATAGGGCTGAGAGAATATTGATCTTACCTTTAGCTCCTTGTGGATTCGACACTCCGTACTTATCACTTCCACCATTGGGAATTGCTACGATGATTCCCTGCACTTGGGGATTATCAAGCTCTTTCTGGCATCGTTTCCGGGGAGCAATAGCGTCGGGTTGATATTCTCGTGTGTGTGCTACCTCTTGAGCACTTCGTTGGATTTCCCCGAAGAGGAAGGGATTGATGCAGCAAAGTAGCGTAAGTATTTCCCTCAGTTTTTGAGAACCAAGGTATCAATCCAGAGGAGGCTATGCTCGAGTCCCTCGTACCTACACAAAAACAATAGCTCAACGCAACCAACCTCTTAGGGTTGTCAATCCCTTCACGGTCACTTTACGAAAGTGAGATCTGATAGAGATGATAAATAATATTTTTTGGTATTTTTGGTATAGAGATGCAAAGTAAATAAAGTAAAAGCAAAGTAAAAACAAAGCAATAGTAAAAGTGATGGAGATTGATATGATGAGAAAGAGACCCGGGGGCCATTGGTTTCACTAGTGGCTTCTCTCAAGAGCATAAGTATTCTACGGTGGGGAACAATTACTGATTGAGCAATTGACAGAATTGAGCATAGTTATGAGAATATCTAGGTATGATCATGTATATAGGTATCACGTCCGAGACAAGTAGACCGAAACGATTCTGCATCTACTACTATTACTCCACTCATCGACCGCTATCCAACATGCATCTAGAGTATTATGTTAAAAACATAGTATCGCCTTAAGCAAGATGACATGATGTAGAGGGATAGTTTCATGCAATATGATAAAACACCATCTTGTTATCCTCGATGGAAACAATACACTACGTGCTTTGCTGCCCCTTCTCTCACTTGGAAAGGACACCGCAAGATTGAACCCAAAGCTAAGCACTTCTCCCCATGGCAAGAACAACCAATCTACACTAGTGCAGAACCGGGCAATAGCACCGGTTCGTAAGGCCCTTTAGTGCCAGTTTGGTAACCGGCGCTAAAATGTAGGCACTAAAGGCCCCCCCCTTTAGTACCGGTTCAGCACGAACCGGTGCTAAAGGGCAACCACGTGGCACGAGCCAGCTTCGGGGGCAGGGAGCCCTTTAGTACCGGTTGTGTCACCAACCGGTATTAAAATGTTGGGGGGGTTTGGGTTATGATTTCTTTTTCATTTAATTTTGTGTTTTCCATTTAATTATTTTTCATTTGCTGGTATTTTACGATACTACATATTGTACACGTTATGCATATATATAAATAGAATTTCTAGTAGAACCGATCATAATATATATATATATCATCGAATGTCTCACAACCACCATTAATTAATTCACACACACACACACACACACACACACACACACACACACACATATATATATATATATATATATATATATATACAATTTCTCCTAATTTGTGCCTTCGGAGCCAGTGGCATTAGCCTAGCTAATTGGTGCCTTCGGAGCACGATAACAATTGGAAGTGGTTCATGGGGGCGGTAGCGGGTAATAGTATTCTCCTTTGGGATCTATGACCTGGTCGAGCAAAAATCCCGCTATTTCCTCTTGAATTGCTTCTATGCGGTCCTGTGCTAGGAGCTTGTCCCGCACCTCTTTGAACTGTTAAGAAGGAGATCAATATGCATGTGTATTAGTTGTGTGACTAGATATCGATAATGGTGTAAAAATTGTGAATAGTGTTCTGACAATCGATATCGTACCCACTCCTGTCTTTGAGATTTGCTCCTTTCGGACGCCATCATGCGAATGTTCTCGCAAACGTAGTATGCACATAGATCATTCCCCGGCGCCTGCTTCAGGGCCTTTACGAGAATGGAATTTGATCAGATAATAATTAATCAAGCATGATAATTAAAGAGATGGCAGCTAGCTAGTACTACTTAATTACTTACCTTGGGTCGATACCATTTCAGACTTTGTTTCCATGGGCCTGGAGTGACCCTGATGAACTTTGCCCAAGCCCTGCCCGCCGACAAAGAAAATGAATAAATGGGTTATTAAATAGTTGTTATCAGGAAATGACGAACTAATTAAATAGGCCGAGATATAGTTAATAATGATTGAAATTACCTGTTGACTATCCCCTTCACGATGGTGTAGTCACTTGCTTTCTTAAGTAGCGAGTCTAGTACTTCAACTGTTCCTTCATCAACTTTAATGATTAACAAGATCCAGTGAAATCTGCATGCACACACGTTTGCATGTCTTAATTAAGCGGGCATATGTAAGCAAAAACATGTAGCTATAGCTAGTAGGGAAAAACAGAATTTGTAGTACAAGACAGTGTGACTCACTGGAAGTTGTAAGGAAGTAGTATATATTCATTGTATTTGAGTTCCTTGAAGAACTGTAGCATGCTTTCCTCTACACATTTTGCGTGATATGGATCTATTTTCCATGTGTATTCATTAATGGTATTTGGGTCAACGAACCCAATGCCATAGCGTCCACCTTTTTTCATTTCATAAATCTTCATCCTGCATAATACCACAGAAAAGAATATAGTGAGGATAATTACAGGTAATGATTGATCAAAATGATCAGCTAGCTTGAGACTTAAATTACAGAAAAAAATCACTTACAGACAATAGCAACTGATGATAGATTTGTCGAGTGCGTCTTTATTGTATAGCTGAAAAGTTCTGAATACTCAACGGTCATAGCTTTCTTATGGTAGTAATGCTCCTCGTTGACATTCACCATGAGGGACTCTCGATTGGAAATCTTGGTAATGTCCATGTACCATTGATGCAATTCATACATTCTCGTTGGGAGCTTATTGACCTCCTCTGGCTCGACCAAAGGTTGGCCCCGGGCATATTTCCATTTTATTTCCTCCTCTTTAGTCGGAGACATGGGCTCGATATCGAGGAGTTGTCCAACAGTGATCCCGGTCGATTCAGCCTGCGCAATATGCTCCTCGGTTATTACCACATCGCCCACCCCGGGAACGTTAACGGTTTGCCCACAATAATATTGGGCGCGCCTACTCTCATGTGTTGTTGGCACAACAAGCGGGGGGATTGATTGCGCCGCCTGTTCTCCCAGCCGGGGAACGGTTTTACCGCTCCTTTTGCCAGCTGATTTGCTCGAGCTCGAGCTCGCCTCTTTCTGTAGACATGCTCGATTTAACTTCCTGAGGTGGCGCTCATAGTCTGTGTCAACAGGCTTGGGAGCTGGTGGTCTAGCCATATGAATGAAGTGGTCAATCTTTTCCACAGGCACTTTCTCCCTTGGTGGCGGTGGCGGTTTCGGTGCAAAATGGGCTTCCACCTCGGCCTTCGATATGGCTACGTTTTCCTCCTCGGACTTGTCGTAAGGCCTCTGCGGAAGAGGCGCGAGGCTTGGACCATATTGAAATCGCTTGCCTCCGCCTGTACCTGCAGTACTACCTCGACTTGTACCGCTACACACCATAGCTGAGGCGGCTCTCTTCCATGATTGCTGAGGCGGTGAAGACGGCTGACGTGGCTGAGTTGGAGAAGGAGGAGTGGCCTGAAGCTGTGCCAGACTTGGAGGAGGAGTGGCCTGAAGCTGTGCCGGACTTGGAGGAGGAGTGGCCTGACGCTTTGCCAGACTTGGAGGAGGAGTGGCCTGAAGCTGTGCCGGACTTGGAGGAGGAGTGGCCTGACGCGTTGGTGGACTTGGAGGAGCGGGAGTCTGCTGACTCGGTGACGGACTGTGACGAGGAGTCGGATGACGCGGTGTCGGTGGCCTTCAAAAGATGATGCAATCCTTTCTCCATAGGATGATACGATGGTTGGCCTCTCCTAGTGTGTGCTCATCGTCACCTCTAGGAATGTCAAGCTCTAGCCCCGAATATTGGTCCACCACCTCATCAACCAGGACACGAGCATACCCCGCTGGAATGGGGTTGCAATGGAAGGTTGCCTCGGGGGGATTTGTAAAAGAAAGGGCGTCCTCCACCTTCATGGATATGTTCTTCATTTTGAGGTGTAGCTCGCAGTTAGTGTTCTCCATGATGTCATCCACTGGGTAGCTATCCAGCAATGCGTTGCCCGGGGCGGAACCCACGCTTCTTCTCGGCATGGATGGGATGGTGCTATCCATTGGTGGATCATCCGCTAGCTGCTGAGACCCCCTTTGCTGGCTAAGTGAGTCGATCTGCTCCTGCTGCCGCTGGAATTTGATTGCCAAGTCCGAGCGCGCTGATTCTAGGCCTTGAAGGCGTTCATAGTCTAGCTTCCTCTGCTCCTCCTCCATCTTCCTCTTCTTCTCCTCCGCAATCTTCTTTCTCGCATGGGTTCTGTAGTCAGCGTTCCAGTCCGAAAACCCCTCATACCACGGAATAGCGCCCATGCCTCGTGTTCTTCCCGGTTGTTCAGGATTTCCCAGGGCACGCGTAAGCTCGCCGTTCTCTCTGTTGGGCTCGAACAACCCGGATCGAGCCTCTTCTATTGCAACAAGTAGCTTATCTTCGGCTCCGTCCAGACATGCCTTCTTCGAAACTTTGCCTATCTTCGGGTCCAACTCCCCCCCATGCGCATAGAACCAAGTCCTGCACCTGGGGGCCAGCTCAATGTTTCTGGAGTGACACCTGTATCCAACATCTCTTTCTCAGACTTATCCCACTTAGGCATTCCCACCGCATACCCACCGGGCCCCAGCTTATGCAACTTATCCTTTTTTGTGGCATTGGCCTTGTTTATTCTCGAACGTTCCTTAGATAATTCTGAATCCTTGAATTTCACGAAATCGTCCCAATGAGCACTTTGGTTCTCTAGTGTTCCCTCGAATACTGGAGTCTTCCTTCCTCCGTTGACGTACTTGGCCCATTCACGAATCTTGTGGTTCTTGAATGCAACCGCCATCTTCCTAAGAGCAGCGTCCTTGACTTTCTCCACATCTGCATCTGTGAAATGATCTGGTAGGGTGAAATGTTCCATGAGCGCTTCCCAAAGCAAATGTTTTTTTCTGTCGTCGACAAAAGTAACTCCTGGACGTGGCTTTGCTGGCTCTCTCCATTCTTGAAGGGAGATCGGGAGTTGGTCCTTCACAAGAACTCCGCATTGACGAACGAACTTGTCCGCAATCTTCTTAGGCGCGAATGGTTCGCCATTAGGTCTGATTGCCTCGATATTGTACTTTACGCCCTCCTTCAACTTTTTGTTCGGGCCTCGTTTCGTCCTGTTGCCTGAAGATTTGCTCGATCCGGATGGCTGAAAGAAGAAAGATCGATTCGTTAATATGTCTTCAAGTCATTTAAAACATGTGATGATCACCAGATGCCTGCTTATATAAATATATATACCTCGCCGGTCTTTGTTGTTTCAAGATCAACATTTTCTTCGTCATGTTCATAGTTCACGACTTCATCAATTCGGTCGTCGTGATCGAATATCTTATCACCCTCCCCGGTGTTGTTTAGATATTCGGAGCCGTCATAATCTTCTTCATTCTGATCATCATCTGGCCCGCGAGGATTGCGTATGATATTGAACAGGGCCTCTTCTCCCTCTCTGTCGGTATTGTCTGCCATAGGTTTGGTTTAACTAATCCAAAAGAAATATATTCAAATTACAATGCATGGATGCAATCAATTAATAAGGAAAAACTGAATCAATCATAGTACATGATAAGCATCATCGAATATAATCTCGAATACATCGTCTTGAGTAATAGATATAATCTCGAATACATCGTCTTGAATAATAGATATAATCTCGAATACATTGTCTCGAATAATATATATCTTCAAGTCATTTAAATCATGCGGCGCGGGTGGTGGACACCCAAAGAGAAGGAACCCTCACAGGATCATAGCTGAAGTGAGATCCCTGAAGAAACTGCCAGGTATTGGAGAACCTGCCGCCCTCTAATGCAACCATGTAGCGATGGACGTGCTCGTCCTCCTCCCTGACACGGCGACATACCACCTCTGGCGGGGCCGGCTCCCTCTGCACCAAAACTGGCCCACGCGAACGCCAACAAGCGAGATCAGGGTCGACGACCGGGGCCGGGTTCCTCATCAAGCGGCGCACCCCTCCAGGCAGCACCTCCCAGTGCCAGCCCGACGGAGCCCAGTCCCGGACATGGGTCAGCCGGACGTCGTCGCGGATGGGTCGACGGCAAGGATGCGGGCCGAGAATCGTCGAGAACAAATACTAGCTATATGCCCGCAAAAAGTAACATTTTTTAATGATTGGATTTTGATAACTAAAATTTCTAACATTTCTATATAACAAACATTCCTATAACATTTCTAACAATGCTATATAACTAACATTTCTATAACATTTCTAATATTTCTATAACTAAAAAACAGAAAAAATTATAACATTTCTATATATATAACTAACATTTGTATAACATTTCTAATATTTCTACAACTAAAAAAAAGAAAAATTTCTAACTTTTTTCTAACTATTTCTATAACTAAAAAACAGAAAAATTCCTAACAATTCTAACTTTTCTATTACATTTCTAACAATGCTATATAAATAACTATTTCTATAACTAAAAAAAGAAAAATTTCTAACTTTTTTATTACTATTTCTATAACTAAAAAAGAGAAAAATTCCTAACAATTCTAAGTTTTCTATAACATTTCTAACAATGCTATATAACTAACTATTTCTATAACTAAAAAAGAAAAATTTCTAACATCTTTATAACAATTTCTTTAACTAAAAAACTAAAAAAATGTATGTGTGTGTGTGTGTGCTCACTGGCGAGGCGAGAGGCGACGGGGGGCGGCGACAGGGACGGCGACGGGCGCAGCGACAACGGGGATGGCGACGACGGGGACAGGGACGGGGCGGCGACGACGGGGACGGGCCGGGGCGGCGACGACGGGGACGGGCCGGGGCGGCGACGACGGGGACGGGGCGGCGATGACGGGGACGGGGACGACGCGGGACGGGCCAGGACGGCACGGCGGTGACGACGGTGACGACGGGGCGGCGACGAGGGATATGGAGACGGGGGCGGCGGGCGACGGGGCAGAGGAGAAGAAGCAGATGAGAAACTGAAATTTTTGAAGTGTTTAGTTATATAGGATGGACCTTTAGTACCGGTTGGAGCCACCAACCGGTACTAAAGGCCTGTATTGGCTAGGCCAAGCGGCGGGAACCGCACACCCTTTAGTACCAGGTGGTGGCTCCAACCGGTACTAAAGGGGGGCCTTTAGTACCGGTTGGAGCCACCACCCGATACTAAAGGGGGTGCGCTTGCAAGGTGCTGTGCGGCAAGTTTAGTCCCACCTCGCTAGCCGAGGGGCGTCCGCACTGGTTTATAAACCCCCGTGTGGTAGCTCTCTCGAGCTCCTCTCCAAAGCAGGCCTACTGGGCCTATATGTTCTGTGCTGCCCTGTGGGCCTACTGGGACTTTGCGGGCCTGCATCCTGGCCCAACAACAGGTTGGGTTTCTAGTCGTATGCAGGCCGCTCTGGCCCAGTAGGCGGGCTTTTTTTAATTTTTTGCTTTATTTATTTTTAGTTGTTTTTTATGTATTTAGAGTGTCTTTGTGAATATTTTTTGCTTTAGGTACAAAAAATTCCAAACTTTCTGTTAGTGCCCGTAGTTTTCAAATTTGAATAGTTTAAATTTTGAATTATTTGAAATTAGTGTGAATCACTAGTTTGTGAATAACTTAACTTTAAAAATCAGTAAGGCATGAAAGAATTTGTTTGCACATAAAATTTCTTCGCGTTTCAAATGCCAAAACACATAACTATCCTAACTATTACAGAGATTCCCTCCTGGGTGTGAAACACAAAAGAAAGTGATGATAGTGAAGCCGATCACATCCCAGATCTTTGGGTGTGAAAATTTTTCTTCGCGTGTGTCCCTTTGCGCCGTAACCATGGAAAATCTTCATCATTTAATGGGATGCTCGGGTCAATATTCACTGTGAATGGAGCAATTTCATCAAACTTTTCATAATCTTCTGACATGTCTGTCTTATCATCCACTCCCATGATGTTTCTCTTCCCAGAAAGAACTATGTGCCGCTTTGGCTCATTGTACGATGCATTCGCTTCCTTATCTTTTCTTTTTCTTGGCTTGGTAGACATGTCCTTCACATAGAAAACCTATGCCACATCATTGGCTAGGACGAATGGTTCGTCTGCATACGCAAGATTGTTGAGATCCACTATTGTCATTCCGTACTGCGGGTCTTCCGTTACCCCGCCTCGTGTCATATTGACCCATTTGCACCGAAACAAAGGGACCTTCAAACCACGTCGATAGTCAAGTTCCCATATGTCCTGTATATAACCATAATATGTTTCCTTTCCTGTCTTGGTTTCTGCATCAAAGCGGACACCACTGTTTTGGTTGGTGCTCTTCTTATCTTGGGCGATCATGTAAAATGTATTACCATTTATCTCGTACCCTTTGAAAGTCATTATATTCGAAGATGGTAACTGGGATAGCAAGTACAGGTCATCTTCAATAGAGGTGTCATGCATGGTATGTGTCTGCAACCAGCTGGCGAAACTCCTGGTTTGTTCACGTGTAATCCAGTCATCAGACCGCTCCGGGTGTTTGGAGCGTAGCAAATTCTTCTGTTCATCCATATATGGAGCCACCAAGGCGAGATTCTGTAGAACTGTGTAGTGTGCTTCAGTGAGAGAATGTTCGTCCATACATATTATTTGTTCCCCTCCTAGCATGCCTTTTCCATCCAGTCTGCCCTTATGCCGCGATTCAGGAACACCAATCGGCTTAAGGTCAGGAATAAAGTCAATACAAAACTCAATGACCTCCTCATTTTCATGGCCCTTGGAGATGCTTCCTTCTGGCCTAGCACGATTATGAACATATTTCTTTAAGACTCCCATGAACCTCCCAAAGGGGAACATATTGTGTAGAAATACAGGACCCAAAACGTTAATCGCTTCGCATAGGTGAACTAGGACGTGCGTCATGGTGTTGAAGAAGGATGGTGGGAACACCAACTCGAAACTGACAAGACATTGCACCAAATCATTCTCTAACCTTGGTATGATTTCTGGATCGATTACCTTCTGAGAGATTGCATTGAGAAATGCACATAGCTTCATAATGGCTAATCGAACGTTTTCCAGTAGAAGCCCCCTCAATGCAACCGGAAGCAGTTGCGTCATAATCACGTGGCAGTCATGAGACTTTAGGTTCTGGAACTTTTTCCCTGCCATGTTTATTATTCCCTTTATATTCTACGAGAAGCCAGACGGTACCTTAATACTAAGCAGGCATTCAAAGAAGATTTCCTTCTCTTCTTTGGTAAGAGCGTAGCTTGCATGACCCTGATGTATGCCGTCTTTTCCGTGCATACGTTGCTGGTCCTCCCGTGCCTCAGGTGTATCTTCTGTCTTCCCATACACGCCCAAGAAGCCAAGCAGGGTCACACAAAGATTCTTCGTCACGTGCATCACGTCGATTGCGGAGCGGACCTCTAGGTCTTTCCAATAGGGCAGGTCCCAAAACATAGATTTCTTCTTCCACATGGGTGCGCGTCCGTCAGCGTCATTCGGAACAGGTTGTCCACCAGGACCCTTTCCAAAGACCACCTTCAAATCCTTGACCATATCATGTACATCAGCACCAGTACGGTGGCGAGGCTTCGTCTGGTGATCCGCCTCACCTTTGAAATGCTTGCCTTTTTTTCTTACGGGATGCCTGCTCGGAAGAAATCGACGATGTCCTAGGTACACATTCTTCTTATAATTAGCCAAATATATAATGTCGGTATCATCCAAACAGTGTGTGCATGCGCGGTATCCCTTGTTTGTCTGTCCTGAAAGGTTACCGAGATCAGGCCAATCATTGATGGTCACGAACAGCAATGCCTTTAGGTCAAATTTTCCCCCCATGTGCTCATCCCACGCACGTACCCCTGTTCCATTCCATAGTTGTAAGAGTTCTTCAACTAATGGCCTTAGGTACACATCAATGTCGTTGCCGGGTTGCTTAGGGCCTTGGATGAGCACTAGCATCATAATGAACTTCCGCTTCATGCACAACCAAGGAGGAAGGTTATACAAACATAGAGTCACATGCCAAGTGCTATGGTTGCTGCTCTGCTCCCCAAAAGGATTAATGCCATCTGCGCTTAGACCAAACCATACGTTCCTTCCGTCATCTGCAAACTCCTTCCCATACTTTCTTTCAATTTTTCTCCACTGCGACCCGTCAGCGGGTACTCTCAACTTTGCGTCTTTCTTACGGTCTTCTCTGTGCCATCGCATCGCCTTGGCATGCTCTTTGTTTTGGAACAAACGTTTCAACCGTGGTATTATAGGAGCATACCACATCACCTTGGCAGGAATCTTCTTCCTGGGGCGCTCGCCCTCGACATCACCAGGGTCATTGCGGCTGATCTTATAGCGCAATGCACCGCATACCGGGCAAGCGTTCAAATCCTCGTACTCACCGCGGTAGAGGATGCAATCATTAGGGCATGCATGTATCTTCTGCACGTCTAACCCTAGAGGGCAGACAGCCTTCTTTGCTTGGTACGTACTCTCGGGCAATTCGTTACCCTTTGGAAGCATATCCTTTATCATTACCAGCAACTTTCCAAATCCCTTGTCAGATACACCATTCTCTTCCTTCCATTGCAGCAATTCCAGTGTGGTGCCCAGCTTTTTCTTGTCACCTACGCAATTCGGGTACATCAATTTTTTGTTGTCCTCTAACATGCGCTGCAACTTCTTCTTCTCCAAGTCACTTGCGTAGTTTCTCTTTGCATCAGCAATGGCCCGACCTAGATCATCAACGGGCTCATTCGATGCCTCTTCTTCAGCTTCTTCCCGCATTGCCGGCTGAGCTTCTTCCCTCATTGTTGTATCATCATATTCAGGGAACCCATGGCCAGGATAGCTGTCGTCGTCCTCTTCTTCTTCGTTGTATTCCATCATGACCTCTCTTTCTCCATGCTTGGTCCAAACATTATAGTGGGGCATGAAATCGGACTCAAACAGGTGGATGTGAATGGTTCTTGACATAGAGTAATTGCAACCATTCTTACAGCCAGCACATGGACAATGCATAAAACCATCCGCTCGCTTGTTTGCCTCAGCCGCAAGCAGAAAAGTACGCACGCCATTAATGAACTCGGGAGAGCATCGGTCATCATACATCCATTGCCGGCTCATCTTCAATACACAGCACCGAAAACATCAAATTAATACAATACATAAAGTTCATACATAAAGATCATACAACACTTAAATGCAACAAACAAATAACTCTCTAGCTAAAGAATTTAAATGCAACAACAAATGCGATCAAGATCGCAACTAAGGTAACAATTGATCCAACAGCATAATGATACCAAGCCTCACTATGAATGGCATATTTTCTAATCTTTGTAATCTTCAAGCGCATTTTCTCCAGCTTAATCTTGTGATCATTGACGACATCGGCAACATGCAACTCCAATTCCATTTTCTCCCCCTCAATTCTTTTCAATTTTTCCTTCAAATCCTTGTTTTCTCTTTCAACTAAATTTAACCTCTTGACAATAGGGTCGGTTGGAATTTCGGGTTCAACTACCTCCTACATACAAATATCTATGTCAACTTGATGGGCATAATTTGTCATAAACACGAAATGCAATGAATAGTTTTAAAAGAGAATATACCACATCCGAATCATAACCCGGACGAGGGCCGACGGGGACGGATATCAAAACCATGGCACTATGCATAACAAACAACGTATGCGTAAGATAATTATACGAGTAACTATATATCCAAATCACACAAACATCATTTTTTTATATAAAACTTCATGAACAAGAGGCTCACCACAAGGTGGTGCCGGCGACGGGACGTTACGAGCGATCGATGGTGGTTACGACGGAGATTTAGAAGGTACTAACTAAACCAGACCTACATATGCAAAATTAAGTGTTATTTTTGACCTCAGATTGCATATAAATCAAATACTAGCACATATATATAATTCCTCCCAAATTACTAAACTCAAAAATCAATCACTATATAAAGCATTGCACGAGCTAATCTAGCAATGAGAGATGAAAGGAAAAAGTTGCTAACCTTTGTGATCATTTGAATGGATGGGGGCCTTCAAATCTTGGGCAAAATGTGTGATGAGCTTGAGAGGAAGAGGGAAAAGAACAGAGAGGAGAGGGGAAAGGGGAAGAACAGAGCGAGCTCGGGTGGACGAAGGGTCTATGTAGGACGACCTTTAGTACTGGTTCGTGATACGACCCAGCACTAAAGGTGCTGGAGGGGCCCCGGACTGACAACATCCTGCCACCACTCACTTTAGTACCGGTTCGTGGCACGAACCGGTGCTAAAGGTTCGTCACGAACCGGTACTAATGAGAGCGGCCCGGCTAGCCGTTGGAACCGGCACTAATGTACACATTAGTGCCGGCTCAAATTCAAACTGGCAATAATATGCTTCACGTTTGACCCTTTTTCTACTAGTGCTAGTAGGCCAAACCAAACTGATAATTCAAAGAGACTTGCAAAGATAACCAATCATACATAAAAGAATTCAGAGAAGATTCAAATATTATTCATAGAAAGACTTGATCATAAATGCACAATTCATCGGTCTCAACAAACACACCGCAAAACAAAAAAAGAAGATTACATCGAATAGATCTCCACGAGAGAGGAGGAGAACATTGTATTGAGATCCAAAAAGAGAGAAGAAGCCATCTAGATACTAGCTATGGACCCGTAGGTCTGAAGTAAACTACTCACACTTCATCGGAGGGGCTTGGATGATGATGTAGAAGCCCTCCGTGATCGATGCCCCCTCCGGCGGACCTCCAGAATAGGCCCCAAGATCGGATCTCGTGGATACAAAAAGTTGCGGTGGTGGAGTTAGGTTTTTGGCTCCGTCCCCGATCGTTTGCGGGTACGTGGATATATATAGGAGGAAGAAGTACGTCGGTGGAGCTTCAAGGGGCCCACGATGCAGGGGGCGCGCCCTAGAGGGGGCCTACCCTCGTGAGCACCTCGTGGCTTTCTTGACGGATGGTCCAAGTCTCCTGGATCTTATCTGATGAGAAAATCATGTTTCCGAAGGTTTCATTCCATTTGGACTCCGTTTGATATTCCTTTTCTTCGAAACCCTAAAACAGGCAAAAAACAACAATTCTGGGATGGGCCTCCGGTTAATAGGTTAGTCCCAAAATTAATAGAAAAGTGGAAAATAAAGCCCAATAATGTCTAAAACAGTAGATAATATAGCATGGAGCAATCAAAAATTATAGATACGTTGGAGACGTATTAGTGTGCTTGTTTGCTTTCTTCACTAAGTAGATCTTGTTTTTCCTTTTGTTTCTGTTTCTATTTCACTAAGTGTGCCAGTCGCCCCAAAGTTCAACCCATGGTCCTCCTGTCCGATCACCTCCGATCACCGAGACCACCCCACTAGTATCCGTCATGGCGGATTCGCCGCACTGGTCCTAGACCCAATCATCGACGGATTTCACCTCACTCAAGTCCTTATGGACGGTGGCGGCAGCCTGAACCTGCTTTATCAGGACACAGTGTGCAAAATGGGTATAGACCCCTCAAGGATCAAACCCACAAAAACGACCTTCAAAGGCGTCATACCAGGTGTAGAGGCCCATTGCACAGGCTCAGTCACACTGGAAGTGGTCTTCGGATCTCCGGATAACTTCCGAAGCGAGGAGTTAATCTTCGATATAGTCCCATTCCGCAGTGGCTATCATGCACTGCTCCGGCAAACCGCATTCGCGAGATTCAACGTAGTACCACACTATGCATATCTCAAGCTCAAGATGCCGGGACCTCGGGGGGCCGTCACAGTTAATGGAAACACAGAGCGCTCTCTCCGTACGGAGGAGCACATTGCGGCCCTTGCAGCAGAAGCACAAAGCAGCCTCTTAAGGCACTCCACCAGTTCGGCGATTCAAGACCCGGACAGTTTCAAGCACGCTCAGAGTAATCGGCAACAAGACTGCCTGGCACGTTCTGAGCTCACATAGAAATGCGGTCCCCACCCCAGTACCAGCCAAACGGTAAAATCCAGGTCTGACCTCGGCCATGTGGTTCGGGTCAGTCTTGGTATACCGCGTCTTCACCATGGCCCAGGCTTCCTTGGCACCTTGACGGCAGGCCGATATCTTCCATAATCGGAAGCGTCGCCGTGCTCCCTTGAGCTTCTCCGCAAGCTCTCCAATGCCTTCTGGCAGGGAGACGGCTGGCCACAAGGCCTGGGCAACACCTTGCTTCACCTGCCGAACTTGTTCGTGCAGTTGTGAGAGCTCCGATAGAAGATCACCCGCAGACCCGGGCATCTCCTCCGCGTGATGACCCGTAAGCATACCTGCAGAGATAACTCTATTAGCCAGCTTCTCTGCCGACCCCTTTTTTAAGGGTTCGTTCAAGCACTTACTGAAAATGCCACGTCGAAGCCGCTTATTCTCCTTCTCGGAGTCCGCAAGCTGGGCTCGAACATCTTTCAGTTCCATGCTCAGCTTGGTATTGGCGTCTTGGAGATTTTTTCTCCTGCCTGACCTCAGTCAGCACGCGTTCGCCAGCCTTTAGCTGTCGTACGGCATGCTGGTCCTCCGGATTGTCTCCGGATTCATCTGCAATATCTATTGTTAGATCTGCAGCCACACCGCACGCTATATGGTACCTGGTATTCTTTGAAAGAAATGTTACCAGTTGGGGACTTTTTAGGTTCCTTCAATGCGGCAACAGCGGCCCGAAGTTGGGTCTTGCATTCCTCCAGCTCCTGTGACAGTCGAGTATTCTTCTCTGTAGGAACCTGCACAATAAGATGATCCTTAAATCAGTTCTGCTAATTGTTTCAAGTCTCAGGGGCTACTGATACATATAATCGTCAGATTTGCTTACCCGTACATCCTTTACATACTGGTCCGTGGCTCTGGCTAGACAATTTTGAGCAGCACGAAGGTACGCCTCTCCAGAATTGAAGGCATCAAATGCATCTGGTGAGAAGCAAGCGTCGCGGAGTATGGCCCGACGATGCCTATGATTCATGGCGCTCTCCACTTCTGAATTTGTAGCGGATAGCCTATCCACATCCTCTGTAGGGGGAGTATCCGGTGTCCGCCCCGTGTCGGCTTCCGCCTCTATGTCTGGTCCTGGAGCCCGACTGGTTGAAGCGTGATCGGCAGCCTCACCGAACATATTCCGGCGAGCGTTTCTTCTTTTAAAGAAACATGGACGTCATTACATTTCAAGAAATACGACTACCACGGAGCGGGGTTTCTGTCATACCTCTGCGCCGGCGTCTTCGTCCTGACCGCCTTCCTTTTTGGCCGGCCCGGCCTCGGTGCCTCTTGTGGACGGTGGCTAAGGGCCCCAACTCTAGAGCGCGTAAACTTGCATGACCGCCGCATGGTCACTGCGTGACCGTGGCGTTGCCATGTGTTCTGGGCGTCCTAAGCATGTCTAGTGGGTTGGGCACTCCCTGGGTAGGTGATAGGAAGAAAATCACAACATAAGATTCTCACGAGGAGACCGATCGATGCTCAAACATGAATAAGGAGCCAAGTGTTTGATTAGCGGTACGGGAAATGCACATGGCTAATGGGCGTGATTTTTGGCTGAGGATGATCAGTTACTAAGAAGACCGTCTTCACAAATTTTCAGCTCAAAATGAGGAGCCTAAGCGGTACTTGCTTTGCAAAGTACCACACTGGACATAAATACGAATGTTGAAGCTGGGCCCAAAATAATGAATGGATTGAGCTGGCATTTGGTGGAGGATAGTTATTTGGGCATAGGAAAGCACTGTAGAAAATGGATACAATTTGGACATGCCAAAGTGGTACTTCCTTCACAAAGTGTCTTTTTGAACAGAATATGAAAATGAATATTTTTGAATTATTTTTGAACTAGGTAAGGAGGTTTTTTTTACATATTTGACGAAGATATGACCCAAAGAATTTATGAGATTTTTTGGGGAATTTTGGGAATGACAAAAATATAGGTTGCTTCACAAGCTAGGGCAACAACTGCCACATGGACATGACACATAGGCAAAACTGATGAGGTGGCGCCTAGTCGTAGCAACCCACCACAATTTACAAGGTTATGACCATCTATATTAGTCATGATCAGCTAGAAATAAGGCAGAAGACCAGTGCTATCTGCTTTATGACCATTGCATGTAAGGAAATTACGACCTTTCTGACCAAAATGGTCGTTATAGTTTAGGGTTTGGAGCCCCCCGAACAGCTTTTGACCAATTGGTCTGAAATGGTCATAGATCTATGATCAATTCTTCCAGGGTCACTGACAGAAGGTCACTAGTTGACATATTTCTTGTAGTGGATGTCATCACCTCGGCTAGCATGGCAGGTTCATTCAAGACCATTCTCGACTCAACTAATAACATCATTACAAGGAACCCAAGGGTTCAAGAGTGGTTTGATCTCCCCTATCTTCTTCGACGTGACCCTGCTGACTGGCGCGGGGATGAGGGAAGCCTCGCCTTGTGTAAGTTGATGCCGCTTGATAATGATATGTATGATGTTAAGATGCCATCGCTTGAGGGCAAGGCTTGGGCAGGCGCAAATGGTGATTGGGTTGTTTATATTGCGTACAACCGTGAGTGGGAACTTGTGAATGTGTACACTCGTCACCGGGTTCCACTTTGAAAAATCTCAGATGACTGCCCAGAGGTTGAGTACACCGGTATTCTACGTGAGTTCAAATACGATCATGCTGACTGTCATCTACGGAAGATAGCAATTTGTTGAGTTCCCAACCGCTCTTGGGGTTATAGGAATGCTTATGTTGTCGCTATCTTCGACAAGCTTGTTGCCGTCCTTCATGGTTCAACTCGATGGATATTGCTCAAAAATCAGTTTCTATACATGGATGAGTACTATGATGCAATTCAATACGAGGGTCTAGTGTTTGCTGCCACCACTCGTGGCACTGTTTTTGCATGGGAACCTCATGATTTTGGTACGTTTGTCTTCCACCGTAATTATAATTGTTTCATCCACATGCATGCGGGTTAGCTAGTTTCCCTTTACTAATTAACCTTCCTGTGTTTCCAAGGTCCTCTGAACATTCCACCACCTATACTTGAAAATTTATTCACGAGCATGAGGACGAGCAGGACCCATATACTCAGTGGCGCCTGGCAACTTATGCCGATGAATCACCTCTTCTTGTGTGTATACGGGACACTGCTGATGTTACTAAGGAAGCAGGTGTTGTCTCGTATGGTCGCAATCTCCGGACCTATTCCAACATCCATTGTAGGGTATTCGGGATGGATACTGGTGTACTAGCACCAACACCTTCTCCCTAGTTCAGTATTGAATGTCTTGGAGGAAACTCGCTCTTCCTTGGACAAAACTATCCAATGATGGTGGAAGGCGATCCAGCTGCTGTTAACAGAACGTTACTACCATTTATGAGAAGCAACTGTATCTATACCTCGGACATTACTATGCTTCCCTACCGTCCCAATATGGGTATTGAAATAGGCCGCTTCAGCTTGGATGATCAGTCCTGCGTTAGTCTCGAGATTGATAGTAGCTGGCCCTTCCCAGAGAATCACTTCTGGTTCATAGCAAGTGTTTCCAACGCTGATGAGTGGTTGATCTGAAGTTCATTTCATCGCTTTGTTATTTGTTGTGTGAGAAAAACTTTACTATAATGTTTTGTTGGAAGTGATCTATAGTCCAACGTGTATCCTCGTTGTCGTTGTGGGTTGATGACTTGTTGTATGTAATCAATGGTACATTTGCGCATGCGTCCATGAACTCATGCCTGCTAGTGGTCTCCATATGAACAGTACTAGTGATTTTAGTTGCAAAAATTAGATAGTGCTAGTGATTTGTAGCTGCATATTTTGACAAATCGCAGTGTTACAAGGTTGACAAATGGCAATGTTACTAGATAAACAAATGTCAATCTTTCCAGTTTGAGAAATGGCAACATACCCAAAATGACAGATATGCAAATCTTACCCAATTGTTTGTACGTGGTTGCACACGGGTCATGCAAAACAACTGTTTGCGTTGAAGGGATGCAGAAATCCTGCTCGGCACATTTTCCCTTGGCTTCCTGGGGAAGCTGTCGGTTTGCATACGGGTGTTCTAACTAAAACATTTGTGATGAGTGTTTTATATTTAAAAACTGTTGATGTTTTTACAAAAGAAAATCGTTTGATAAGTCTGTACATTAAGAGAGAAAATGCAAGTTCGTTCAAACCATATCTTTCATTCAGTCACACTGCGAATTTATATTCATATGATCGAGAATTTGAGATACAGTATTAAACCCCAAAAAACTATTTCCGGCGGCGGAGGAGGCGGCATGCCGCGCCGTCGTTGTCGTTGTCGTCCTCTGGGACGCCGTTGTTGAAGTCTTCAAGGCAGCACAAATGTTCTTCACTTGTAAATCAAACATCATGTCGTCGCGCGATTGATGGGTGGGGCACGGGATGACGACAACTGGCGCCGCTGAAAGGTAGAGGTCGATGGCAGCATCCCATGCCGCTGAGGGGGGGGGCGCACGGGCACAGGCACGGGCGCAGCGGATGCAGCCAAACGCACTGGGACCGGCGCCGCGGTGGGTGGAGGGACGCGCACGGGCGCTGCGGATGCCGCCAAACGCACGGGGGCCGGCAGCATGGTGGGTGGAGGGGCGCGCACGGGCACGAGCACGGGCGCTAGCGCTGGCATGTGCACGAGCTTGCTTGGGTCCGCGGAGATCTCGCTGACGCCCGCGGCTTCCAGCTCTGAGATTGTGCTCGGTGACCAGCCCGTCAATGCTACGGGGGTGGTCGCTGGCGCGGGCGCATGGATGGGAGCTGGGACGGGAGCGGGGGCAGCAACCGCCGCGGCTAGCTCGTTCTGGGCCATGTCCATGAGGCCCCATTCCTCCTTATTTTCTATCTCCTCTGGCTCGGAGTCGACTTCACCAAACTTGAAGACTAGTGGCACATGATCATTCTGCGCCATGGTAGTGGAGGTCTGCCGGGGGGGAGGGGAATGGGAGGTGAATAGTAAGGCCGCCTGTATTAAACAGCGGCTTGGGCGCCATTAATATAGAGGAAGGCGGGCGGCCATGGAAGTCAAAGGGCTCGCTTCCTAGTGAGCCTGCGCAGCGTAAAGCTGGCATGCTTCCCGATGAGTCCACACATTGGAGGACAGCTTGCACGCCTCTTGGTCAGCCTGCGCACCGGACTGTGCTCGCACACCTCCTGTTCAGTCAAGGTCAAGCAGCTGTCCGCACGGCACCTCCGACAGCCATTAAAACCAAGACACATGGCGTCACGTGAATGGTTAACAGAACGCACACGTTTTCAATTATACAAAAGTTTGAGATATTAAGTGGCAGCTATTTTTTCAAAATGCCTTTGTTGGCTGTCATTATTCGAGTGCGCCTTCTCTCAAAATGGACACGAAAAATACCACATCATGTCGGGCGCCATTCCATGATAGCATGCCAAGTTTCATGAATTTCAGACGAGTTTTGGATTTACTAGGATTTTAAAACCAAGCATCTCAATGTTTTGTCGGCAATCAACGGTGCCCTGGTGTTTAAAATTCATTCCTATTTATTGCATGGGACCTAAGCATGCACCCAAGGACACAGATTGATTTTTTCAACCAATTTATATGCACTGGAGCATGTGCATGTAGTTCAAATTTGAATTATGCACATAAATGCATTGAAAACTCAGGTAATGCATAAAAATGTCCAAAAGAACCTTGAAAAATCACAAAAATTGACACAACTCTCCTGTTGTTCTATGTTGACACGAGAAATTTTTTGGAAGCAATAAGAGGCAGTGGATATCGTTTCGTCCCCAAAGTTGGGACGTTCCCTACCGAAACCATGATACTTGTTGTGAGAAGCTCTCGTTTGTGAGAAGCATATACCCAAACCTGCCCCAAACGAGACAAAGTTTTTACCACAGCATGTTGATGCCGCTTCATGAAAGCATGCCAAGTTTCATGAATTTTAGACGACTTTTGGATTTACTAGAATATTAAAACGAGGCATTTCAATGTTTTGCCGACAATCAACGGAGCCCTGGTGTTTGAAATTCATTCTCATTTCTTGCATGAGACCTAAGCATGCACCCAAGGACACAGATTTGATTTTTCAACCAATTTATATGCACTGGAGCTTGTGCATGTAGTTTAAATTTGAATTATGCACATAAATGCGTTGAAAACTCAGTTAATGCATAAAAATGTCCAAACGAACCCCAAAAAATCCCAAAAATTGACACAACACTCCTGTTGTTCTATGTTGACACGAGAAATTTTTTGAAAGCAATAAGAGGCAATGGATATCGTTTCGTCCCCAAAGGCGGGATATTCCCTATCGAAATCATCATGCTTGTTGTGAGAAGCTCTAGTTTGTGAGAAGCATATACCCGAACCTGCCCCAAATGGAATAATTTTTTTAACACGGCATGTTGATGCCGCTCCATGATAGCATGCCAAGTTTCATGAATTTCATACGAGTTTTGGATTTAGTATAATTTTAAAGCTAGACATCTCAATGTTTTGTCGGCAATCAACAGTGCCCTGGTGTTTGAATTTCATTCCCATCTCTTGCATGGGACCTAGAAATTCACCCAAGGACACATATTAGATTTTTCAACCAACCTTTGTGCATTGGAGCATGTGCTTGTAGTTCAAATTTGAATTATACACATAAAATACCTAGAAAACCTAGTTAATGCGTAAAAATGTCCAAACGAACCCCGAAAAATCACAAAAATTGACACAACACTCTTGTTGTTCTATGTTGACACTAGAAAATATTTGAAAGCAATAATAGGCAATGGATATCATTTTGCCCCAAAGATGGGATGTTCCCTATCGAAACCATCATGCTTGTTGTGAGAAGCTCTGGTTTTTGAGAAGCTTATACCTCAACCTGCCCCAAACGGGACAAATTTTTTACCATGGCATGTTGATGCCGCTCCATGATAGTATGCCAAGTTTCATGAATTTCAGACGAGTTTTGGATTTACTAAAATTTAAAAACCAGGCATTTTAATGTTTTGCCGGCAATCAACAGTGCCCTGATGTTTGAATTTCATTCCCATCTCTTGCATGGGACCAAAAAATTCACGCAAGGACACACATGTGATTTTTCAACTAACTTTAGTGCATTGGAGCATGTGCTTGTAGTTCAAATTTGAATTATGCACATAAAATGCCTAGAAAACCAGTTAATGTATAAAAATGCCAAATGAACTCCGAAAAATTCCAAGATTGAACACAACACTCCTGTTGTTATATGTTGACACTAGACTTTTTTTGAAAGCAATAAGAGGCAAAGGATATAGTCCCGTCATCAAAGGTGGTACGTTCCCTATTGAAACCATCATGCTTGTTGTGAGAAGTTCTGGTTTGTGAGAAGCTTATACCCGAACCTGCCGCAAATGGGACAAAATTTTCACCATGACATGTTGATACCGCTCCATGATAGCATGCCAAGTTTCATAAAAAAGGCCAAACGAACCCCAAAAAATTCATTCCGATTTCTTCCATGGGACCTAAGCATGTACTGAAGGACACAGATTTGATTTTTCATCTAATTTGTACGCACCGGAGCATGTACATGTAATTTAATTTTGAATTGTGCACTTGAAATGGCTAGAAAACCAGTTTAATGTATGAAATGTCCAAACGAACCCTGAATAATTCCAATTCTTTTACGACACACATACAGTTGCATGTTCACTGCAGATAAAAGGTCTAGCAATTCAAACACCATCCATTGCCACTGTGACCCCATTTTGTAATTCAAATCAAGTAGATCCCACACAGTTTATTCTCACCAACCGTGTGAGATGTAGTACAAAATATTTTGGAGCACCATCGGTGTATAGTCTGCCTATGGCTTATGCGAGAAGGTGCGTCGGCTACAGTCCATAGCCGGCGTGTCAAGCACACTAGCTCACTCCCCCAAAACTCCCGCCTCTACATCCCTCTCTGCTTCAGTCCCTTGATTCAAATTTTCAGTAGCCCCGACATTTTACTCCCGCCTCTGCATCCCTCGCAATTTCAAAAATATCACCTCGCCCTTGATCTAAATTTTCAGTGGCCCCACCTTGTTACTCCCGCCTAGTAAAATTTTTAGTTGCCGCAGTATTTCTGATAATCCCCAAGTGCAAGGAATCATCGTAGCAATTTCCAAAGGTGGAAGTGATAAGTATGGAGTGTCGAACCCACAAGGAGCTAAAGGTAAGATCAATATTCTCTCAAGCCCTATCTGCCACTGATAAGACTCTACGTACACCGAACGTTTGCTTCCAACTAGCAACGAGAAATAAAACTAGGTTATGGGTATGAAGAGGATAACTTTGTATGATATCGGAGAGCTAAAATATAAAAGTAGGTGTTGTTATCATGAAGTTAGAATATCTATACCTACTAATAAAGCAAGGTATGTTTCTTCAATTTTTTCATCCGTTCACCGTCGAAATTTATTTTTCTATTCGAGTTGGTACTATTTTTTGTGTGCACCTCTATTTTTTAAGCAATCCGGAATTCTATAGTTGGCCCGCACACGCTGTGGCCCGGCAAAGCCAGCCCACTTATTTGCCTGCCCATGTAGCCGAGAAAAGCCTTTTACTCGCCCAGAGCGATATATAGTCTGCGATACCCTAGGGCGGCCAAGACTCGGCCGGCCCGTTTTGTTTTTCCGAGCAATTTTTTTTGTATTTTTACTTTATTTCCTATTTCAAATTCAAAATTTTCAAAAAAAATTCAGAACTTGTATTTTTGTCAAATTTCAGATTTCTTTTTTAAGTGACAATATTGTCTTCCCCTTTTTAAAAATGTTTGGAACGTTAATTTTTTTTCTCGTTCCAATTTTTCTCCCAATTCATAAATATTCAAAAAAATGTTTGGGCTTTAGAAAATATGTATTTAAAAATATTATATTTTTGAAATATATTATTGTCTATACCTACTAATACTAATAAAGCAAGGTGTGTTTCTTCAATTTTTTCATCCGTTCACCGTCGAAATTTATTTTTCTATCCGAGTTGGTACTATTTTTTGTGTGCACCTCTATTTTTTAAGCAATCCGGAATTCTATAGTTGGCCCGCACACGCTGTGGCCCGGCAAAGCCAGCCCAGTTATATGCCTGCCCATGTAGCCGAGAAAAGCCTTTTACTCGCCCAGAGCGATATATAGTCTGCGATAGCCTAGGGCGGCCAAGACTCGGCCGGCCCGTTTTGTTTTTCCGAGCAATTTTTTTGTATTTTTACTTTATTTCCCATTTCAAATTCAAAGTTTTCAAAAACAAATTCAGAACTTATATTTTTTTCAAATTTCAGATTTCTTTTTTGAGTGACAATATTGTCTTCCCCTTTTTAAAAATGTTTGGAACGTTAATTTTTTTTCTCGTTCCAATTTTTCTCCGAATTCATAAATATTCAAAAAAATGTTCGGGCTTTAGAAAATATGTATTTAAAAATATTATATTTTTGAACTATATTATTGTCTATACCTATTAAAACTAATAAAGAAAGGTGTGTTTCTTCAATTTTTTCATCCGTTCACCGTCGAAATTTAATTTTCTATCCGAGATGGTACTATTATTTGTGTGCACCTCTATTTTTTTTAGCAATCCGGAATTCTATAATTGGCCCGCACACGCTGTGGCCCGGGAAAGCCAGCCCATGTAGTCGAGAAAAGCCTTTCACTCGCCCTGAGCGATATATAGTCTGTGATCGCCCAGGGCGGCCGAGACTGGGCCGGCCCATTTTGTTTTCCCGAGCAATGTTTTTTGTATTTTTACTTTATTTCTTAATTCAACTCAAATTTTTCAAAAAAAATTCAAAACTTGTATTTTTTGTCAAATTTCAGATTTCTTTTTTTGATTGACAATATTGTCTTCCCCTTTTTAAAAATGTTTGGAACGTTAATTTTTTTTCTGGTTCCAATTTTCTCCAAATTCATAAATATTCAAAAAAATGTTTGCGATTTACAAAATATGTATTTACAAATATTATATTTTTTAAATATATTATTTTTTAGTAAAATATTCACAGATTCAAAATAATGTATGAGTACGTCTATTTACTTTAGTAATATATATTTGAAATTTATTTTTCTATCCGAGGTGGATTAAATTTTTGTGCGCAAGTCTATTTTTTAGGGAAAACTTTGTTTTTGCCACTCTACCTTTTGCTAATTTTGCTTATGCCACTCTACAATTTGACATCTCACTTTTGCCACTCTTTGCTTAGGACAATACATCACAAATGCCATTCCATGGAAAAAAAGATAACTTTTTATTTCACTTTTGCCACTCTTAGCTTTTGACAATGTATTGCAATTGCCACTCTAAAACTTTTGCTTTTGTCACAGAATGGCAAAAAGTGATATATTGTCAAAAGCTAAGAATGACAAAAGTGAAATGTCAAATTCTAGAGTGGCATAAGCAAAGTGTGCAAAAACTAGAGTGGCAAAAACAAAGTTTTCCCTATTTTTTTAGCAATTCATAATTTTATACTTGGCCCGCACATGCTGTGGCCCAACAAATCCAGCCCACTTATTTGTCTGCCCATGTAGCCGCGAAAAGCCATTTTCTCGCCCAACGCAGTAGATAGACGGCCATCGTACTTCGGGCCAAAGACTGGGCCAGCCCGTTTTCGTCCAAATTTATTTGTATTTTTACTTTATTTCACAATTAAAAAATTTCAAAAAATTTAAGAACTTTAATTTCTGACAAGTTTCCGATTTTTTAGATAAAATATTGTCTTCCCCTTTTTAAAAACGTTTCGAACATTAATTTATTTTCTCGTTCTGATTATTTTTCAAATTTATAAATATTTTAAAAAATTGGGTTTTAAACAACATATATTTTAGAAAACAACAAATTTTTGAAATATATTATTTTTTTAGTAAAATGTTCACAGGTACAAAATAATGTCTGCATTTTAAAACATATTTCATAAATTTGTTTGAATGTTCAAAACATGTTCCGTTTTCAAAAGTCGGTCACAAATAATAAAATGTTTGGGTTTTGATAAAAGTTTCATGTCTTCTAAAAATTATGTTGTTTCAAATTTTGGTCATGTTTTTTGCAACATGTACGGAATATTATAAGCATTGTTCGTAATTTCAAAAAAAACATGTTTTCAAGAATATTCGGGTATTCATATTTTAAAAAAGTTAAAAAATATTTAAATCCGACGTTGCACTTCGATTTTTGAAATATATTATTGTTTTAGTAAATTTTTCACCGATTCAGAATAATGTCTGCGTTTGAAAACATATCTATACCTACCTATACCTACCAAGAAATTACCACGTTAATTAGAATTTAGGAGCCGTTAATCTCTGATGGGACCGAGTTATAACGGTGTAGATTAACTCATGTAGATTCTATAATTGTTTTTACTTTGGCTTAGAAGGCCCACAATATTTTCACGGTTTTAGATATAACTCAAAAGAAAAAAAATGCTTCCAAAGGCCCATAGTGCTTTCACGTACGTTTGGGATGATTACAGAATCCTAAAGAAAAAACAAGAAATTGTTTAGATAGCTTTCCTTATCTTGCACGGCAGCAGTAAGCCAAAAGGAAAGAAATTGGTAGAGATACAATTAGGTAGCCTTCCTTATCTTGCACAACAGCGTTAATCTCCATCTAATCTCTGATCTCTCACGTTCTTGAAGATCGCGTTGAAGATCTGTTTGCACAAAAAGAGCTACGATTACCTTCCTTTTCTTACACGCAAGTATTTAAACTTGATCTAATCTCTCACGCCGAAGATATTTTTAATGCGGAATCGCCATCTCAATGGAACTTGCAGCGCCCCTGCGTGGCTAGAAGGAGCAGCTCAATGTCGTCTCTCACACATCTCAACGGTGGAAGCATGTATGGTATGGATGTTGACAGCGGCATGCAAGTCATGGATGCATGTCTCTAGCGCTGCTGACTACCATCAGAATATCTATAACCAGCATAGTGTGGAGAGGTCTCTTGAATTCATGCGATCCGGAAAGAGATTCTGGTAACGGCGGAAGCATCTTGTATCTCGCCAAGAACAGGCAAATCATACGGTGGTGGTCAGTGGACTGCTCCCTTATTTGTTTTTCCGTTTGAGTTCTAATGCACTTATGTATTCTCTATTCTTACAATTACTTTTTTCTCTACGTGCAATCTCAATGCAGTTTCAAATTCAATTCCGACTTAAAAACTGGAAATAAAATTTTATTTCCTAAATTTCTTCACTAATTTTAGTTATGTACGCTATACGTTTACCAAATGGTTATATGTCAGTTCAGGATAATCTCAATGCTAGAAACTGAATCATTATTTGCACTCTTTGGTATACAAGATTTTGAACAGAACAGTTTTAGTCCTGCTTTCGCCCATATCAGATTCTTTGATTCGGTTAAATATTTCTCATATGCTGTACTTACTTATTAGGATTCAGACTTTGTAAATTTTGGCAGGTTGTCAGACAAGTTCTTTCAAACATTCATCTAATCGCAACTTTTGTAGATTGAGTCCCTTACAATCAGTTTGCCCTTCGGTTAGATGTAGTTGTAATCTATGAAGTAAACGAATGGATTCTATAAAACATTATGCAAATTAACTATATTGATTGCTCAGCATATCAAGAGACTTTGAAAGGAAATATTTGGCTGAATTGGCGTTAATATGAAGTGAAAACAGAGAGAACAAAAGGACTGGGAACCTCCTATTGTCCTGTAATTCATGTGGTTAATATGCTAATTATCCCTGCAGCGCATCCTCTCCAGGTCATCGAATGATTCAGACTATGGCTGCCATGGTCAATGGCTATTACACGCGGTCGATAATGCATTACAGGATGAACGTGCAACCATACCTTAGGATTCATGTGTATTCCCTAGTTTGCTTCTTTTGCAGCCTTCCTACATCATAGGGTACACTCGCTTCCAAAAATGACATGGTGCCATGTTTTGATGAACAACTAAACCAAGCCAGCCTGATACTACATGGGGCATGCCACTTTTGATGAACAATAATTGAGTGGCATGCCCATCCAATCATGCAGAGCCTAAATTTTCTACAAGATTTTCATGTGATGAAATTCCTCCCCAGCTATCAGGTTATCTCTGCTGCTTTGGGGGCCGCCATCCGTGATTAGATCTTTTATGCAACAATAAATAAAGCCACATGTTACACAAAATACTATTATTCCATATTCCATGTTACAAAAATGCACTAGCATACATGTAAGGAATATGTGGGCAATTTTTTTCTCCAAATGTTCTTTTGTTAGAACATATTTTGATATAGTTACATGTATAAGAGGTCACGTCCCTACGTTTAAGCAAATAAGAAGTGTATTGGGCAGATCTGCATCCTTTTCGAACAAGACAAACACACTTACGTGCGCATGTCACATGATTCTATCTTCCGTTTTCAAAATACCTTATATAATTAACTTCGGGATTCTAACATTTGGCTTACCACCATATATTTTCCATGTGGATGAAATACCGTGTTTCTTAACCTATATGATTGGACACAGAACTTAGTAAAACCATAAATCAATATATGATAATAACATAGACAGCATGATAAAATGAGATAACTTGCCCGTATGTTTATTGAATCCGCTACTAGAAGTTGATCTATTTCTGTACAAAACATAGATGTCTTTTTCTGATATGTATGTGTCTATTTATCAGCCCTACTAGAGATGTCCAAAGTCGACAAAGATGACATCCCGTGATTTTTTTTGGGAGCAGATTTTTATATAAGGAAGTTTATCCTGATATGAAGTTTCTTGCATCCTGATCTGCATTAGCTTGAATTCGTAAATCTGGATGTTCATCAGGATCAGAGCACAATGTAGCTTCGATCAGGGAAGTACATTAAAATCAAGATGCCTTCCACAGCCTCAGCCATAGCGCATGGATTTTGTGCCAAGACATGAGCCCTAGACTATCTGGTGATTAATTTTGTAGTATCGCGCTTCTGGTCTAAGGAGTTAACTACACTGTTTTTTGGGTGCTAACAACTGAGTAAAAAATCATATCGCTCTATGAATTGTTCATTCTTTTTTATTTCGATCATCCGTTTACTTCCAACCAATTTCCTGCATGTAAAATTAGTCCTAGACTGACAAGCGTACTTATGTGTCATTTTTTATGGTGGTATCTTGAGTGGCTAACGCTTCTGATTGAATCTCTATATACCTTCCTCTTTTCCTCAAATCGACGTGACTGTACGCATAACAAATGCAGTATTTTTCTACCCCTAAAACTATATTTGCATATTTCTAGCGAATAAGTATGCCATATTATCTATGTTTTATCATCTAATGTATTTTTATTATGAACTCCAGTAATTTATTACCTCAGCGGGCCTGCTTTATTTCTCTTGGAAATGTATATAATTCCTCCTTTCCTACTATATTTTTCTGGATGGCAATGTGGAATTCGGATTATAGTTGCATGTTTGATCATCCTATTTTGTCAACAGTTGGTCAGGTATTCTATGATGCAACTATCCATGTTACCAGGTACTATCATGTTGCTCTTTTGTGTGAGCTCTCTCAACTACTCAAAGTTTCGGATAGTTGATCGACTAGATGAGTATTTTAGTTGCTGATTGACCATTTTGTATGCAATGTTAATTAGCTATAAGACCAATTGGAACGGATGAGGTGCTAATGGTAAATTTGGGATAAATGCATGCATTGTCCAATAGATATGATAATCTGATGTGTTAGTTATGTGATAGTGCTATGCGTGTTAGATCGAGTTTCAAGCAACAAAAAAGTGCCTCCTTGGATGTATGAATTGTTTCTTTATTTCTTCTCACAAATAACAACATACATATCTTATGTTTCATATAATAATTAATGATATATTTGTTTCTGGATAAAATCCAATTTAATTGCTTACTTTCCATTTCCATTTTCTTTTCAACAATATGAACTCTGAACTATCAATATTGTTTATGTTGGAAACGTATAAATTGGACTGCTGTTGCATCTTCAAACGATATTTTCAATGTGTTCATAGGATATTTTGTTTGCAACTATGCGAGCATGGTGCATGTTGTTTAAGGCCTAGGTCTACCTATTTTCAAATTTTATTTCGAAAAATTAGAATATATCATTTGTTTTTTGAAAATTGCGTTCTTCCTTTCATTGAGAGCCTGGCGGCTAACATTGCTCGACTATTGAAGCCTTTGTCCTTGGTACTTTATATTATCAGATGCAGGTAAACACAAATAACAATGATTTAGTAGTTGTTTACGAGGTTAAATGAATTCTGAATTTAAATTTTTTAAAAACATATGGAATGTAAGTTATAAACTTTTGCCGACAATGGACGTACATATCTATGTGCATGCCACCTCAAGTTACTCTGTTTTGATAGTTGGATTGGATGGTCATTGCAAGTTAAGTAATTGGTATTTCTATTAACAATCATGCAAAAAAAAATGTTATAATCCAAAAGACTAGCCCGTGCGGATGCACGGGTTGACGGCTAGTTTGATAAATTTGTTTTGAATGCATGTTCCGTTTCCAAAAGTCTGTCACAAATAATAAAATGTTCGTGTTTTTATAAAAGTTCATGTCTTTGGAAAATGATGTTGTTTCAAATTTTGGTCTTTTTTTGCAAAATGTACGGAATATTATAAACATTGTTCGTAATTAAAAAAACATGTTTCCAAGAACATTCGGTAATTCATATTTTAAAAAAGTTTAAAAAATGTTTTAAATCTGACGTTGCACTGTCTTCTTAATTATTCGTGCCGGCCATTGCATAGCAGTAGGCGTTTGTTGCCGTGGCTAGCGGCACATGATCGGGTAAGGTCATGTGTTCAACCGTTCAACACGTGGTTTTTTTCGTATTACTCGTGCCTTGCAAACACATCTTATTTCGGTGCCAGCCAGTGGGCTGGCCCAGACATGGACTGTTATGCATCTCACGCGCTATTTGACGCAACAAGCATCATATAGTAGCTCCCACGCAGCTGCCCTAAGAAAAGAAAAACATATACATATAGATTTTCTTCCATCTATTCCGTACATAGTTCCACATTTTTTTGGATATCCCCCAGGTGGGCCAAACTGGACCTACCACGTTTTTTTTTCTGTCGAACGGACGAGCAGCAAAAACCAAAGGGCGCAACGTGATTGGACTATGAAAAAAAGGTACCAGTTGGGTGGTCGCCGCCACGCTGACCAGCCCCACCACTATCAAGATCTGGCGCGCCAAAGATGACCCCGGAGAAGACCGTAGCTCCTCGCTCTGTCGCCGACCGCCGTGGAGACCGTTTTTGATGAACACATCAATTATCTCTTCGGCTTTTTCTTGCAAAAAAGTATCTCCCCGTTGCAATGCACGGGCATATGTGCTAGTATTACTAAATATTATAAATAGCGAGTGTGGAATAATGGTGGATCGGTGTGCGGAATTGTCCTAGGCAATCGTTAACAAGACCGGTAATCACTATTGCAGTTTCATATGAGGGAGAGGTATAAGCTAACATACTTTCTCTACTTGGATCATATAAAATCATATAAAATAGCACATAAATGCATATAAAACATCCTAGGTTGATAATATAATAGCATGAATACTTCATAAATTATAGATACGTTGGAGACGTATCAGCATCCCCAAGCTTAATTCCTGCTCGTCCTTGAGTAGGTAAATGATAAAAGAAATAATTTATGAAGTGTGAATGCTAGCAAGTGCATAAGTTTCACCAATGATAGTTTCAATCACTTTTTATAGCATAATTATATATCATAACAGTAGCTCATCTTCATAAAACTTTTCATGATCAAGTAACAAGCTATTCACATGTTAAAGTATAGATTATAAACTTTCTTGAAACTAAAAAACTATATTCTCAGTCATCAAACAATTGCAATTCATCTTATTTTCAGGAAGGGTCTATGTCATAGCTTTGGTTTAGCAAACTCCGCATACTCAACTATCATTTAATCTTTCACAATTGCTAACACTCACGTGATATTTAGGGGTTCAAAGTTTTAATCGGACACAAATAAAGATACGGGCTTATAGATTCGCCTCCCAACCTTTTACCTCAAGGGTAATGTCAACAATAATAGTTCATGATAACTTACATCCAATTGGATATATATATATATTAGGATCTTTCCAACACAATGTGCTTGCCAAAGGATAAAATGTAAAAAGGAAAGGCGAAGATCACCATGACTCTTGCATAAGGTAGAAGATAAAAGTAAAAGATAGGCCCTTCGCAGAGGGAAGCAGAGGTTGTCATGCGCTTTTATGGTTGGATGCACAAAATCTTAATGCAAAAGAACGTCACTTTATATTGCCACTTGTGATATCGTCTTTTTTATGCAGTCCGTCGCTTTTATTTCTGCCACATCACAAGGTCGTAAAAGCTTATTTTCTCCACATTAATAGATCATACATATTTAGAGGGCAATTTTTATTGCATGCACCGATGACAACTTACTTGAAGGATCTTACTCAATCCATAGGTAGGTATGGTGGACTCTCATGGCAAAACTAGTTTAAGGAATGTTTGGAAGCACAAGTAGTATCTCTACTTGGTGCAAAGAATTTGGCTAGCATGAGGGGGAAAAGCAAGCTCAACATGTTGGATGATCCAAGAAAATATACTTTATTTCAGATATAAGAAAACATAACCCATTACGTTGTCTTCCTTGTCCGACATCAACCTTTTAGCATGTCATATTTTAATGAGTGCTCACAATTACAAAAGATGTCCAAGATAGTATATTTATATGTGAAATCTCTCTTTCTTTAATATTCTTTCATGAATTGTTCAAGTGACCAATTCTATGTTTGCTAACTTTCAATAAGTTACTAAATATACTTATTCCATGTGAAGTCATTACTCCCCATGGTATAAGGATATCAAACATATATAAATTGAGATTTATGATATTCAATTCATTCAACCATTTACTCATAGGATATATGTGAAGCACGTGAGTAATGACAAACTACCCCAAAAAGATATGAGTGAAGGACACTGAGTAGTCAAATAATTAACTAGCCATGGGAGGATTCTTTTTCATTTAAGATTTCAGATCCAATGATTTTATTCAAAGAGCAAGTAAAATTGAAAATACGCTCCAAGCAAAACACATATCATGTGACGAATAAAAATATAGCTCAGAGTAAGGTATACCGATAGTTTTGAAGATGAAAGAGGGGATGCCTTCCGGGGCATCCCCAAGCTTAGGCGCTTGAGTCTTCTTTGAATATTACCTTGGGGTGCCTCGGGCATCCCCAAGCTTAGGGTCTTTCCACTCCTTATTCTCCTCACATCGATATCTCACCCAAAGCTTGAAAACTTCAATCACACAAAACTTAACGGAACTTCGTGAGATAGGTTAGTATGATAAAGAGTAAACCATTCACCTTGGTACTGTCAAAGACAAAGATCATAATTGTTCTCATACAATGCCTACTGTACCATATCATTTCTACATTTTATATTGATGAATATAAGTCATAGAAACTAGAAAACAAGCAAACTATGCAATGAAAACAGAATCTGTCAGAAACAGAACAGTCTGTAATGATCTGAACACTAACCATACTTCTGCTACTCAAACAATTATGAAATAAATTGGTGGACGTGAGGAATTTGTCTATTAATCTTCTGCAAAAAGAATCAGCACCAAATCACTCCTTTGTAAAAAATTGCAGCTAATCTCATGAGCGCAAAGTTTCTGTTTTTTACAGCAAGATCACATTAACTTTCACCCAAGTCTTCCCAAAGGTCTTACTTGGTACTTTATTGAAACAAAATCTAAAAAGTATGATTACTACGGTATATTAATCATGTAAATACACAAAACCAGTAAGGGTAAATATTGGGTTGTCTCCCAACAAGCGCTTTTCTTTAATGCCTTTTAGCTAGGCATGATGATTTCAATGATACTCACACAAAAGATAAGAATTGAAACATAAAGAGAGCATCATGAAGAATATGACTAGAAAATTTAAACCTAACCCACTTCCTATGACTAGGGTTTTTTTGAGTACACAACTTATGGGAACAAGAATCAACTAGCATAGGAAGGAAAAACAAGGATAACTTCAAAACTTTAAGCACATAGAGAGGATACTTGATATTATTGCAACTCCTACAAGCATATATTCCTCCCTCATAATAATTTTCTGTATCATCATGAATGAATTCAATAACATAACCATCACATAAAGCATTATTTTCATGATCTACAAGCATACAAATTTTTCTACTCTCCACATAAGCAAAATTCTTCTCATTCGGAATAGCGGGATCACTAGTTCCTAGAGTTGACACTCTTCCAAACCCGCTTTAGATGATAGTATTATTCATACTCCAAAAGGTATAAGTGAAGTTCATGGAGCATTCTACAATTAATAAACTAACGAATTTCCAACCTCAAAATGTATAATTGAAGCATACGAAGCATTCTATAAAACCATACTCAAAAGATTTAAGTGAAGCACAAAGAGCAATTCTATAAGATCATACTTAAAATATATAAGTGAAGCACATGAAGCATTATATGAATCAATGAAGGCCTATCTCATACTAGCATGGTTCATAAAGGAAGAACAAAAAAACAAAGGACACAAATCATGTGAACGAAACAAAAACCGAGGTATACCGATAATTGTTGAAGAAGAAAGATGGGATGCCAACCGGGGCATCCCCAAGCTTAGATGCTTGAGTATCCTTAGAATATTTACTTGGGGTGCCATGGGATCCCCAATCTTGAGCTCTTGCCTCTCTTTATTCTTCTCACATCGGTAACTCCTCGTTCTTCGAACACTTCATCCACAAAAAACTTTAACAAAAACTTTGTGAGATCTGTTAGTATAATAAAGAAAATCACTACCTATAGGTACTGTTGCAAACTCATTCCAATTTCATATTAGAACTATATCTACTGTATTAGAACTTCACCATGGTTCATACCCCCCGATACTCCCCATAGATTCATCAAAATAAGCAAACAACACACGAAAAACAGAATATGTCTAAAACAGGACAGTCTGTAGTAATCTGAAGGTTTAGTAAACTTCTGTAACTCCAACAATTATAAAATAAATTTGATAATTTGAAAAATTTATACATAAGTAATGTGAAAAACGTTTAAGACCCATTTGACTTTCCAGTGAAAAATGTAAAATCACGCGCTACAGCCAAAGTTTCTGTTTTTGTTCTGCACATAGTAAGCAAGCAATCTAATCATCCTAAAACCAAAGCTTGGCACATTATTTTTATAATACAATGGATATATATATATATATATATATATATATATATATATATATATATATATAAGGGGATAATTACTTACAGAGAAAATTCCATGAAAAATTCTACATTGTTTCCATGATCATGAACACAAGTGCTCAAGGTCGACCCTCACTTCTTCAATGCATAACTTGCCAATCACTTCTCTTTTTGAAAAACTTTTTAGGCATGAGAGGTAATTAATATTATTTTTTTGGTATTTTCATTCTTTTAATTTTTTTGTATGTTTCGCCCACAACTAAACAAAAACAAAAAGGAAAAAATCTACTTAGTGAAGAAAGCAAACAAGCATACACGAGAATATCAACTCCACGCTATTGCTCCCCGGCAACGGCGCCAGAAAAGAGCTTGATAATCCCCAAGTGCAAGGAATCATCGTAGCAATTTCCAAAGGTGGAAGTGATAGTATGGAGTGTCGAACCCACAAGGAGCTAAAGGTAAGATCAATATTCTCTCAAGCCCTATCTGCCATTTGATACGACTCTACGTACACCGAACGTTTGCTTCCAACTAGCAACGAGAAATAAAACTAGGTTGTGGGTATGAAGAGGATAACTTTGTATGATATCGAGAGCTAAAATATAAAAGTAGGTGCCGTTATCATGAAGTTATAATATATTACTAAATATTATAAATAGCGAGTGTGGAATAATGGTGGATCGGTGTGCGGAATTGTCCTAGGCAATCGTTAACAAGACCGGTAATCACTATTGCAGTTTCGTATGAGGGAGAGCAATAAGCTAACATACTTTCTGTACTTGGATCATATGCACTTATGATTGGAACTCTAGAAAGCATCCTCAACTACTAAAGATCATTAAGGTAAAACCCAACCATAGAATTAAAGCATCAAGTCCTCTTTATCCCATACGCAACAACCCCCTTACTCGGGTTTGTGTCTCATTCACTCACGCAACCCACTATAAGCGAATCATAAACGTATTGCAACACCCTACAGCGGGAATCCCTCACGCTTGCGTGACACGGAGGGCACCATAGGACATCACCAAAGTAAAACATACAACTCATACCAATCTAGATCATCAATCAACCAAAAGACAAAGGATATCTACTCAAAACATCATAGGATGACAACACATCATTGGATCATAATATGTGGCATAAAGCACCATGTTCATGTAGGGATTACAACATGGTGCGGGAGAGTGGACCGCGTAAAAGAGATGAGGATGGTGATGATGGTGGTGATGTTGATGAAGACGATCACCGCAGCGATGATTCCCCTCTCGATGGTACTCCGGTGCCACCAAGAGAGAGGAGGAGAGGTTCTCCCCCTTGTGCTTCCTCCTCCATGGCCTCCCCCCTAGATGGGGAGAGGTTCTCCCTCTGGTCCTTGGCCTTCATGGTGATGATGGCCCCTCCGAGATCCTCCTCCATGCCCTCCGGTGATGATGGCCCCCTCTAGGGGGGAGGCCATGGAGGAGGAATCACAAGGGGGAGAACATCTCCTCCTCTCTATTGGTGGCACTGGAGTGCCATCGAGAGAGGAATCATCGCCGCGGTGACCGTCTTCATCAACATCACCATCCTCATATCTTTTATGTACGCGGTCCACTCTCCCGCATCCCGCGGTAATCCCTACTTGAACATGGTGCTTTATGCCACAGATTATGATCCAATGATGTGTTGCCATCCTATGATGTTTTGAGTAGATATCCTTTGTCTTTGGGTTGATTGATGATCTAGAATGGTATGAGTTATATGTTTTACTTTGGTGTTGTCCTATGGTGCCCTCCGTGTCGTGCATGCGTGAGGGATCCCCGCTGTAGGGTGTTGCAATACGTTCATGATTCACTTATAGTGGGTTGGTGAGTGGCTGAAACACAAACCCGACTAAGGGGGTTGTTGCGTATGGGAATAAAGAGGACTTGATGCTTTAATGCTATGGTTGGGTTTTACCTTAATGATCTTTAGTAGTTATGGATGCTTGCTAGAGGTGCAATCATAAGTGCATATGATCCAAGTAGAGAAAGTATGCTAGCTTATGCCTCTCCCTCATATGAAACTGCAATAGTGATTACCGGTCTTGTTAACGATTGCCTACGACAATTCCACACACCGATCCATCCTTATTCCACACTCACTATTTATAATATTTAGTAATATATTCTAACTTCATGATAACAACACCTACTTTTATCTTTTAGCTCTCCGATATCATACAAAGTTATCCTCTTCATACCCACAACCTAGTTTTATTTCTCATTGCTAGTTGGAAGCAAACGTTTGGTGTACGTAGAGTCGTATCAGTGGCAGATAGGGCTTGAGAGAATATTGATCTTACCTTTAGCTCCTTGTGGATTCGACACTCCGTACTTATCACTTCCACCATTGGGAATTGCTACGATGATTCCCTGCACTTGGGGATTATCAAGCTCTTTTCTGGCGTCGTTGTCGGGGAGCAATAGCGTCGGGTTGATATTCTCGTGTGTGTGCTACCTCTTGAGCACTGCGTTGGATTTCCCCGAAGAGGAAGGGATGATGCAGCAAAGTAGCGTAAGTATTTCCCTCAGTTTTTGAGAACCAAGGTATCAATCCAGTAGAAGGCTACGCTCGAGTCCCTCGTACCTACACAAAAACAATAGCTCAACGCAACCAACGCGCTTAGGGGTTGTCAATCCCTTCACGGTCACTTACGAAAGTGAGATCTGATAGAGATGATAAATAATATTTTTTGGTATTTTTGGTATAGAGATGCAAAGTAAATAAAGTAAAAGCAAAGTAAAAACAAAGCAATAGTAAAGTGATGGAGATTGATATGATGAGAAAGAGACCCGGGGGCCATAGGTTTCACTAGTGGCTTCTCTCAAGAGCATAAGTATTCTACGGTGGGTGAACAAATTACTGTTGAGCGATTCACAGAATTGAGCATAGTTATGAGAATATCTAGGTATGATCATGTATATAGGTATCACGTCCGAGACAAGTAGACCGAAATGATTCTGCATCTACTACTATTACTCCACTCATCGACCGCTATCCAACATGCATCTAGAGTATTAAGTTAAAAACAGAGTATCGCCTTAAGCAAGATGACATGATGTAGAGGGATAGTTTCATGCAATATGATAAAAACCCCATCTTGTTATCCTCGATGGCAACAATACAATACGTGCCTTGCTGCCCCTTCTGTCACTTGGAAAGGACACCGCAAGATTGAACCCAAAGCTAAGCACTTCTCCCATGGCAAGAACAACCAATCTACACTAGTGCAGAACCGGGCAATAGCACCGGTTCGTAAGGCCCTTTAGTGCCAGTTTGGTAACCGGCGCTAAAATGTAGGCACTAAAGCCCCCCCCCCCTTTAGTACCGGTTCAGCACGAACCGGTGCTAAAGGGCAACCACGTGGCACGAGCCAGCTTCGGGGGCAGGGAGCCCTTTAGTACCGATTGATGTCACCAACCGGTATTAAAATGTTGGGGGGGTTTTAGGTTTATGATTTCTTTTCCATTTAATTTTGTGTTTTCCATTTAATTATTTTTCGTTTGGTGGTATTTTACGATACTACATATTATACACGTTATGCATATATATAAATAGAATTTGTAGTAGAACCGATCATAATATATATATATATATATCATTGAATGTCTCACAACCACCATTAATTAATTCACACACACACACACACACACACACACATATATATATATACACTTTCTCCTAATTTATGCCTTCAGAGCCAGTGGCATTAGCCTAGCTAATTGGTGCCTTCGGAGCACGATAACAATTGGAAGTGGTTCATGGGGACAGTAGCGGGTAATAGTATTCTCCTTTGGGATCTATGACCTGGTCGAGCAAAAATCCCGCTATTTCCTCTTGAATTGCTTCTATGCGGTCCTGTGCTAGGAGCTTGTCCCGCACCTCTTTGAACTGTTAAGAAGGAGATCAATATGCATGTGTATTAGTTGTGTGACTAGATATCGATAATGGTGTAAAAATTGTGAATAGTGTTCTGACAATCCATATCGTACCCACTCCTATCTTTGAGATTTGCTCCTTTCGGACGCCATCATGTGAATGTTCTCGCAAACGTAGTATGCACATAGATCATTCCCCGACGCCTGCTTCAAGGCCTTTACGAGAATGGAATCTGATCAGATAATAATTAATCAAGCATGATAATTAAAGAGATGGCAGCTAGCTAGTACTACTTAATTACTTACCTTGGGTCGATACCATTTCAGACTTTGTTTCCATGGGCCTGGAGTGACCCTGATGAACTTTGCCCAAGCCCTGCCCACCGACAAAGAAAATGAATAAATGGGTTATTAAATAGTTGTTATCAGGAAATGACGAACTAATTAAATAGGCCGAGATATAGTTAATAATGATTGAAATTACCTGTTGAGTATCCCCTTCATGATGGTGTAGTCACTTGCCTTTCTTAAGTAGCGAGTCTAGTACTTCAACTGTTCCTTCATCAACTTTAATGATTAACAAGATCCAGTGAAATCTGCATGTACACACGTTTGCATGTCTTAATTAAGCGGGCATATGTAAGAATAAACATGTAGCTATAGCTAGTAGGGAAAAACAGAATTTGTAGTACAAGACAGTGTGACTCATTGTAAGTTGTAAGGAAGTAGTATATCTTCATTGTATTTGAGTTCTTTGAAGAACTGTAGCATGCTTTCCTCTACCCATTTTGCGTGTTATGGATCTATTTTCCATGTGTATTCATTAATGGTATTTGGGTCAATGAACCCAATGCCATAGCGTCCACCTTTTTTCATTTCATAAATCTTCATCCTGCATAATACCACAGAAAAGAATATAGTGAGGATAATTACAGGTAATGATTGATCAAAATGATCAACTAGCTTGACACTTAAATTACAGAAAGAAATCACTTACAGACAACAGCAACTGACGATAGATTTATCGAGTGCGTCTTTATTGTATAGCTGAAAAAGTTCTGAATACTCAACGGTCATAGCTTTCTTGTGGTAGTAATGCTCCTCGTTGACATTCACCATGAGGGACTCTCGATTGGAAATCTTGGTAATGTCCATGTACCATTGATGCAATTCATACATTCTCGTTGGGAGCTTATTGACCTCCTTTGGTTCGACCAAAGGTTGGCCCCGGGCATATTTCCGTTTTATTTCCTCCTCTCTAGTCGGAGACATGGGCTCGATATCGAGGAGTTGTCCAACAGTGATCCTGATCGATTAAGCCTGTGCAATATGCTCCTCGGTTATTACCACATCGCCCACCCCGGGAACGTTAACGGTTTGCCCACAATAATATTGGGCGCGCCTACTCTCATGTGTTGTTGGCACAACAAGCGGATGGATTGATTCCGCCGCCTGTTCTCCCAGCTGGGGAACGGTTTTACCGCTCCTTTTGCCAGCTGATGTGCTCGAGCTCGAGCTCGCCTCTTTCTGTAGACGTGCTCGATTTAACTTCCTGAGGTGGCGCTCATAGTCTGTGTCAACAGGCTTGGGAGCTGGTGGTCTAGCCATACGGATGAAGTGGTCAATCTTTTCCACAGGCACTTTCTCCCTTGGCGGCGGTGGCGGTTTCGGTGCAAAATGGGCTTCCACCTCGGCCTTCGATATGGCTACGTTTTCCTCCTCGGACTTGTCGTAAGGCCTCTGCGGAAGAGGCGCGAGGCTTGGACCATATTGAAATCGCTTGCCTCCGCCTGTACCTGCAGTACTACCTCGACTTGTACTGCTACGCACCATAGCTGAGGCGGCTCTCTTCCGTGATTGCTGAGGCGGCGAAGATGGCTGACGTGGCTGAGTTGGAGGAGGAGGAGTGGCCTAAAGCTATGCCAGACTTGGAGGAGGAGTGGCCTGAAGCTGTGCCGGACTTGGAGGAGGAGTGGCCTCACGCTTTGCCGGACTTGGAGGAGGAGTGGCCTGAAGCTGTGCCAGACTTGGAGGAGGAGTGGCCTGACGCGTTGGTGGACTTGGAGGAGCGGGAGTCTGCTGACTCGGTGGCGGACTGCGACGAGGAGTCGGATGACGCGGTGTCGGTGGCCTTCGAAAGATGATGCAATCCTTTCTCCATAGGATGATACGATGGTTGGCCTCTCCTAGTGTGTGCTCATCGTCACCTCCAGGAATGTCAAGCTCTAGCCCCGAATATTGGTCCAGCACCTCATCTGCCAAGACACGAGCATACCCCGCTGGAATGGGGTTGCAATGGAAGGTTGCCTCGGGGGGATTTGTAAAAGAAAGGGTGTCCGCCACCTTCATGTATATGTTCTTCATTTTGAAGTGTAGCTCACAGTTAGTGTTCTCCATGATGTCATCCACTGGGTAGCTATCCAGCAATGCGTCGCCCGGGGCGGAACCCACACTGCTTCTCGGCATGGATGGGACAGTGCTATCCATTGGTGGATCATCCGCTAGCTGCTGAGACCCCCTTTGCTGGCTAAGTGAGTTGATCTGCTCCTGCTGCTGCTGGAATTTGATTGCCAAGTCCGCATGCGCTGATTCTAGGCCTTGAAGGCGTTCATAGTCTAGCTTCCTCTACTCCTCCTCCATCTTCCTCTTCTTCTCCTCCGCAATCTTCTTTCTCGCACGGGTTCTGTAGTCGGCGTTCCAGTCCGAAAACCCCTCATACCAAGGAATAGCGCCCATGCCTCGTGTTCTTCCCAGGTGTTCAGGATTTCCCAGGGCACGCGTAAGCTCGCCGTTCTCTCCGTTGGGCTCGAACAACCCGGATCGAGCCTCTTCTATTGCAACAAGTTGAAAGTGCGTTATATCGACTAGAGGGGGGGGGGGTGAATAGGCGATTTTTATGAAAGTCTTCAAAACGTGGAAGTTATGAAGACAAACGATAGAAATAAACCTATTACCCTGCAGCAGAAGGTAGACTACACTAGGAAAGCCATAGTCAAGTATTCAATAGAGTGAAAGCACAATGACTAATAGCAGCAATGTAGTAAGGATCAGGTAGGAAGATATTGTGAAGCCACACAGAACACACAGTCACTCAGTGAAGACAAAAGATAGTGCGAACATACAATGACTTCACAAGGAGTAACAGTAAGTAAAGGGAAGGGAAGATGAAACCAGTGACTCGCTGAAGACAATGATTTGTTGGACCAGTTCCAGTTGCTGTGACAACTATACGTCTGGTTAGGGCGGCTAGGTATTTAAACCTTAGGACACACAGTCCCGGACACCCAGTCCTGAACACGCAGCTCAGGACACCCAGTCCTCACCGTATTCCCCTTGAGCTAAGGTCACACAGACCTCACCCAATCACTCTGGTAAGTCTTCAAGGTAGACTCCCAAACCTTCACAGACTTCATTCACCGGCAATTCACAATGTCTCTTGGATGCTCAGAACGCGATGCCTAATCGGCTGGAGGATGCACAGTCCTCAAGTGTAATAAGTCTTCAGATCACACATACAAGAAGACTTAAGTGATGCCTAATTCTCTTTGGCTCTGGGTGGTTAGGGCTTTATCCTCGCAAGGAATTCTCTCTCAAAGGCTTCAAGGTGGGTTGCTCTCAAACGACAAAAGCCGTACTCTGAATCTGAGCAGCCAACCATTTATGGTTGTAGGGGGTGGGCTATTTATAGCCACTTGGCAACCTGACCTGATTTGTCCGAAATGACCCTGGGTCACTAAGAAACTAACACGTGTTCCAACGGTCAGATTTCAAACTCACACAACAACTTTACTTGGGCTTCAAGCAAAGCTGACTTGCCCGACTCTGGACAAGATTCGCTCTCAAAGTCTTCACTCGAAGACATAGGTTTTGTTTAAGCATCACTTCAGTCATTCTAACTGGTTCTCTTGGACCCCACTTAACAGTACGGTGGTTCCTATGACTCAACACAGAAGAAAGAGAACTACGAAAGATCTAAGTCTTCGAGCTCCATAGGCTTCATGTGGTGTCTTCTCTTGTCATAGTCTTCAATGTGAATATCTTTATATACCACCTTTGACTTCAATGTCTTCATACATTTTTAGGGGTCATCTCTGGTAGGAAAACCGAATCAATGAGGGACTTCTACATGTGTTATCCTGCAATTCTCACAAACACATTAGTCCCTCAACTAGGTTTGTCGTCAATACTCCAAAACCAACTAGGGGTGGCACTAGATGCACTTACAATCTCCCCCTTTTTGGTGATTGATGACAAACTAGTTGAAGTTTTCAACGGGGAATATAATCTGTGAAATTGTAAAGGATAAGGAATTGTCTTCATAAGTTGCAAGGGCTCCCCCTGAAGATGTGCATATAAGTAATTTTCTTTTGGAATGCAAATGCACATGGCAGGTTGTACTTGTGGAGATCCACTTCAACTTATGATGACAATCCACTATGCATGTGAAAGTATATGAAGATAATGACATGCATAATGGAAAATGGACGTCTGCAGAATTATCTAAGTGCGGAATTTATCATCGCAACACAAGGTGGCAGATAAGTAGCAGATGACCATCGAGTTTAAGTGTTACAACTCAAAGAACCAAATGTAGCAAAACAAGAGTTGTAAGCACGAAGCAAAATATAAAGCACCCGCCCATATGGACCCGCTTGAAGACTATCAACCTCATATGCTTCTCCCCCTTTTGTCAGTAAGGACCAAAAAGGTTTGAAGACATAGAGCATCTACTCGTTCCCATGAGGAGTAGGTGAAGCAGCAGGGTCGTTGGTGGTGTTTGGCGGTGCTAAAGAGCTTGGAGCAGAGTCGAAGCGTGCTGAAGGAGGTGGCGGTGAAGTAGCATCGTCTTCATCCTCGATCACTCTGGCATTCACAGTTGCAGCAGAGGAAGATAACTCAGAGTCTTCAAGGGATGGAGTTCGTCGCAGCACTGCCCTTCGAGGAGGTGTATGAGTACGTCTATTTATTTTAGTAATATATATTTGAAATTTATTTTTCTATCCGAGGTGGATTAAATTTTTGTGCGCAAGTCTATTTTTTGGGGAAAACTTTGTTTTTGCCACTCTACCTTTTGCTAATTTTGCTTATGCCACTCTACAATTTGACATCTCACTTTTGCCACTCTTTGCTTTTGACAATACATCACAAATGCCATTCCATGGAAAAAATGATAACTTTTTATTTCACTTTTGCCACTCTTAGCTTTTGACAATGTATTGCGATTGCCACTCTAAAACTTTTGCTTTTGTCACAGAATGGCAAAAAGTGATATATTGTCAAAAGCTAAGAATGACAAAAGTGAAATGTCAAATTCTAGAGTGGCATAAGAAAAGTGTGCAAAAACTAGAGTGGCAAAAACAAAGTTTTCCCTATTTTTTTAGCAATTCATAATTTTATACTTGGCCCGCACATGCTGTGGCCCAACAAATCCAGCCCACTTATTTGTCTGCCCATGTAGCCGCGAAAAGCCATTTTCTCTCCCAGCGCAGTAGATAGACGGCCATCGTACTTCGGGCCCAAGACTGGGCCAGCCCGTTTTCTTTTTTCGTCCAAATTTATTTGTATTTTTACTTTATTTCACAATTAAAAAATTTCAATAATTTTCAGAACTTTAATTTCTGACAAGTTTCCGATTTTTTAGTTAAAATGTTGTCTTCCCCTTTTTAAAAATGTTTCGAACATTAATTTATTTTCTCGTTCTGATTATTTTTCAAATTTATAAATATTTTAAAAAATTGGGTTTTAAACAACATATATTTTAGAAAACAACAAATTTTTGAAGATCACGTTCTTGAACAACAATGTTAATCTCCATCTAATCTCTGATCTCTCACGTTCTTGAAGATCACGTTGAAGATCTGTTTGCACAAAAAGAGCTACGATTACCTTCCTTTTCTTACACGCAAGTATTTAAACTTGATCTAATCTCTCACGCTGAAGATATTTTTTGTGCAGAATCGCCATCTCTAACGAACTTGCAGCGCCCCTGTGTGGCTAGCAGGAGCAGCTCAATGTCGTCTCTCTCACATCTCAACGGTGGAAGCATGTATGGTATGGATGTGCATGATCGTTTTGCACAAAAAGAGCTCTGATTAACTGCCTTCTCTTACACAGAAGCAGTTAATCTCGATCTAATCTCTCATCTCTCACGCTGAAGATATTTTTAATGCGAAATCGCCATCTCAATGGAACTTGCAGCGCCCCTACGTGGCTAGAAGGAGCAGCTCAATGTCGTCTCTCACACATCTCAACGGTGGAAGCATGTATGGTATGGATGTTGACAGCGGCATGCAAGTCATGGATGCATGTCTCTAGTGCTGCTGACTACCATCAGAATATCTATAACCAGCATAGTGTGGAGAGGTCTCTTGAATTCATGCGATCCGGAAAGAGATTCTGGTAACGGCGGAAGCATCTTGTATCTCGCCAAGAACGGGCAAATCATACGGTGGTGGTCAGTGGACTGCTCCCTTATTTGGTATTCCGTTTGAGTTCTAATGCACTTATGTATTCTCTATTCTTACAATTACTTTTTTCTCTACGTGCAATCTGAATGCAGTTTCAAATTCAATTCCGACTTAAAAACTGGAAATAAAATTTTATTTCCTAAATTTCTTCACTAATTTTAGTTATGTACGCTGTACATTTACCAAATGGTTATATGTCAGTTCAGGATAATCTCAATGTTAGAAACTGAATCATTATTTGCACTCTTCGGTATACAAGATTTTGAACAGAACAGTTTTAGTCCTGCTTTCGCCCATATCAGATTCTTTGATTCGGTTAAATATTTCTCATATGCTGTACTGACTTATTAGGATTTAGATTTTGTAAATTTTGGCAGGTTGTCAGACAAGTTCTTTCAAACATTCATCTAATCGCAACTTTTGTAGATTGAGTCCCTTACAATCAGTTTGCCCTTCGGTTAGATGTAGTTGTAATCTATGAAGTAAACGAATGGATTCTATAAAACATTATGCAAATTAACTATATTGATTGCTCAGCGTATCAAGAGACTTTGAAAGGAAATATTTGGCTGAATTGGCGTTAATATGAAGTGAAAACAGAGAGAACAAAAGGACTGGGAACCTCCTATTGTCCTGTAATTCATGTGGTTAATATGCTAATTATCCCTGCAGCGCATCCTCTCCAGGTCATCGAATGATTCAGACTATGGCTGCCATGGTCAATGGCTATTACACGCGGTCGATAATGCATTACAGGATGAACGTGCAACTATACCTTAGGATTCATGTGTATTCCCCAGTTTGCTTCTTTTGCATCCTTCCTACATCATAGGGTACACTCGCTTCCAAAAATGACATGGTGCCATGTTTTGATGAACAACTACACCAAGCCAGCCTGATACTACATGGGGCATGCCACTTTTGATGAACAATAATTGAGTGGCATGCCCATCCAATCATGCAGAGCCTAAATTTTCTACAAGATTTTCGTGTGATGAAATTCCTCCCCAGCTATCAGGTTATCTCTGCTGCTTTGGGAGCCGCCATCCGTGATTAGATCTTTTATGCAACAATAAATATAGCCACATGTTACACAAAATACTATTATTCCATATTCCATGTTACAAAAATGCACTAGCATACATGTAAGGAATATGTGGGCAATTTTTTTCCTCCAAATGTTCTTTTGTTAGAACATATTTTGATATAGCTACATGTATAAGAGGTCACGTCCCTACGTTTAAGCAAATAAGAAGTGTATTCGGCAGATCTGCATCCTTTTCGAACAAGACAAACACACTTACGTGCGCATGTCACATGATTCTATCTTCCGTTTTCAAAATACCTTATATAATTAACTTCGGGATTCTAACATTTGGCTTACCACCATATTTTTTCCATGTGGATGAAATATCGTGTTTCTTAACCTATATGATTGGACACAGAACTTAGTAAAACCATAAATCAATATATGATAATAACATAGACATCATGATAAAATGAGATAACTTGCCCGTATGTTTATTGAATACGCTACTAGAAGTTGATCTATTTCTGTACAAAACATAGATGTCTTTTTCTGATATGTATGTGTCTATTTATCAGCCCTACTAGAGATGTCCAAAGTCAACAAAGATGACATCCCGTGATTTTTTTTGGGAGCAGATTTTTATATAAGGAAGTTCATCCCGATATGAAGTTTCTTGCATCATGATCTGCATTAGCTTGAATTTGTAAATCTGGATGTTCATCAGGATCAGAGCACAATGTAGCTTCGATCAGGGAAGTACATTAAAATCAAGATGCCTTCCACAGCCTCAGCCATAGCGCACGGATTTTGTGCCAAGACATGAGCCCTAGACTATCCGGTGATTAATTTTGTAGTATCGCGCTTCTGGTCTAAGGAGTTAACTGCACTATTTTTTGGGTGCTAACAACTGAGTAAAAAATCCTATCGCTCTATGAATTGTTCATTCTTTTTTATTTCGAGCATCCGTTTACTTCCAACCAATTTCCTGCATGTAAAATTAGTCCTAGACTGACAAGCGTACTTATGTGTCATTTTTTATGATGGTACCTTGCGTGGCTAACGCTTCTGATTGAATCTCTATATACCTTCCTCTTTTCCTCAAATCGACGTGACTGTACGCATAGCAAATGCAGTATTTTTCTACCCCTAAAACTATATTTGCATATTTCTAGCGAATAAGTATGCCATATTATCTATGTTTTATCATCTAATGTATTTTTCTTATGAACTCCAGTAATTTATTACCTCAGCGGGCCTGCTTTATATCTCTTGGGAATGTATATAATTCCTCCTTTCCTACTATATTTTTCTGGATGGCAAAGTGGAATTCGGATTATAGTTGCATGTTTGATCATCCTATTTTGTCAACATTTGGTCAGGTATTCTATGATGCAACTATCCATGTTACCAGGTACTATCATGTTGCTCTTTTGTGTGAGCTCTCTCAACTACTCAAAGTTTCGGATAGTTGATCGACAAGATGAGTATTTTAGTTGCTGATTTACCATTTTGTATGCAATGTTAATTAGCTATAAGACCAATTGGAACGGATGAGGTGCTAATGGTAAATTTGAGATAAATGCATGCATTGTCCAATAGATATGATAATCTGATGTGTTAGTTATGTGATAGTGCTATGCGTGTTAGATCGAGTTTCAAGCAACAAAAAAGTGCCTCCTTGGATGTATGAATTGTTTCTTTATTTCTTCTCACAAATAACAACATACATATCTTATGTTTCATATAATAATTAATGATATATTTGTTTCTGGATAAAATCCAATTTAATTGCTTACTTTCCATTTCCATTTTCTTTTCAGCAATATGAACTCTGAACTATCAATATTGTTTATGTTGGAAACGTATAAATTGGACTACTGTTGCATCTTCAAACGATATTTTCAATGTGTTCATAGGATATTTTGTTTGCAACTATGCGAGCATGGTGCATGTTGTTTAAGGCCTAGGTCTACCTATTTTCAAATTTTATTTCGAAAAATTAGAATATATCATTTGTTTTTTGAAAATTGCGTTCTTCCTTTCATTGAGAGCCTGGCGGCTGACATTGCTCGACTATTGAAGCCTTTGTCCTTGGTACTTTATATTATCAGATGCAGGTAAACACAAATAACAATGATTTAGTAGTTGTTTACGAGGTTAAATGAATTCTGAATTTAAAATTTTTAAAACATATGGAATGTAAGTTATAAACTTTTGCCGACAATGGACGTACATATCTATGTGCATGCCACCTCAAGTTACTCTGTTTTGATAGTTGGATTGGATGGTCATTGCAAGTTAAGTAATTGGTATTTCTATTAACAATCATGCAAAAAAAATGTTATAATCCAAAAGACTAGCCCGTGCGGATGCACGGGTTGACGGCTAGTTTGATAAATTTGTTTTGAATGCATGTTCCGTTTCCAAAAGTCTGTCACAAATAATAAAATGTTCGTGTTTTTATAAAAGTTCATGTCTTTGGAAAATGATGTTGTTTCAAATTTTGGTCTTTTTTTTGCAAAATGTACGGAATATTATAAACATTGTTCGTAATTAAAAAAACATGTTTCCAAGAACATTCGGTAATTCATATTTTAAAAAAGTTCAAAAATTGTTTTAAATGTGACGTTGCACTGTCTTCTCAGTTATTCGTGCCGGCCATTGCTTAGTAGTAGGCGTTTGTTGCCGTGGCTAGCGGCACATGATCGGGTAAGGTCATGTGTTCAACCGTTCAACACGTGGTCTTTTTGCGTATTACTCGTGCCTTGCAAACACATCTTTTTTCGGTGCCAGCCAGTGGGCTGGCCTAGACATGGACTGTTATCCATCTCACGCGCTATTTGACGCAACAAGCATCATATAGTAGCTCCCACGCAGCTGCCCTAAGAAAAGAAAAACATATACATATAGATTTTCTTCCATCCATTCCGTACACAGTTCCACATTTTTTTGGATATCCCCCAGGTGGGCCAAACTGGACCTACCACGTATTTTTTTTTCTGTCGAATGGACGAGCAGCAAAAACCAAAGGGCGCAACGGGATTGGACTATGAAAAAAAAGGTACCAGTTGGGTGGTCGCCGCCACGCTGACCAGCCCCACCACTATCAAGATCTGGCGCGCCAAAGATGACCCAGGAGAAGACCGTAGCTCCTCGCTCTGTCGCCGACCGCCGTGGAGACCGTTTTTGATGAACACATCAATTATCTCTCCGGCTTTTTCTTGCAAAAAAGTATCTCCCCGTTGCAATGCACAGGCATATGTGCTAGTATTACTAAATATTATAAATAGCAAGTGTGGAATAATGGTGGATCGATGTGCGGAATTTTCCTAGGCAATCGTTAACAAGACAGGTAATCACTATTGCAGTTTCATATGAGGGAGATGTATAAGCTAACATACTTTCTCTACTTGGATCATCCGCAAGTACTAAAGATCATTAAGGTAAAACCCAACCATAGCCTTAAAGCATCAAGTCCTCTTTATCCCATACGCAACAACCCCCTTACTCGAGTTTGTGTTTCAGTCACTCACGCAACCCACTATAAGCGAATCATAAACGTATTTTAACACCCTACAGCGAGAATCCCTCATGCTTGCGCGACACAGAGGGAACCATAGGACAGCACCAAAGTAAAACATACAACTCATACCAATCTAGATCATCAATCAACCCAAAGACAAAGGATATCTACTCAAAACATCATAGCATGGCAGCACATCATTGGATCATAATATATGGCATAAATCACCATGTTCAATTAGGGATTACAGCGGGGTGCGGGACAGTGGACCGCGTAAAAGAGATGAGGATGATGATGATGGTGGTTATGTTGATGAAGACTATCACTGCGGCGATGATTCCCCTCTCAATGGCACTCCGGTGCCACCAAGAGAGAGGAGGGGAGGTTCTCCCCCTTGTGCTTCCTCCTCCATGGCCTCCCCCCTAGATGGGGAGAGGTTCTCCCTCTGGTCCTTGGCCTTCATGGTGATGATGGCCCCTCCGGGATCCACCTCCATGCCCTCCGGTGATGATGGCCCCCTCCGGCAGGGTGCCAGAGAGGGCCTACATTGGTTTTTGGTGGCTACGGAGGCTTCTGGCGGCGGAACTCCCGATCTAGGTTAATTTTCCGAGGTTTCTGTATTTATAGGAATTTTTGGCGTCGGTCTCACGTCAAGGAGGTGCTCGAGGCGTCCATGAGGCAGGACCACACGCCTGGGGGTGGGGGGGGGCACCCCCACCGTCGTGGACGCCCCAGGACTCTCCTGGCCCAACTCTTTTACTCCGGGGTCTTCTTTTGGTCCATAAAAAATCGTCAAAAATTGGCACGTCAATTGGACTCCATTTGATATTCCTTTTCTGTAAAGCTCAAAAACAAGGAAAAAACAGAAACTGGCACTGGGCACCAGGTTAATAGGTTAGTCCCAAAAATCATATAAAATAGCACATAAATGCATATAAAACATCCTAGGTTGATAATATAATAGCATGAATACTTCATAAATTATAGATACGTTGGAGACGTATCAGCATCCCCAAGCTTAATTCCTGCTCGTCCTTGAGTAGGCAAATGATAAAAGAAATAATTTATGAAGTGTGAATGCTAGCAAGTGCATAAGTTTCACCAATGATAGTTTCAATCACTTTTTATAGCATCATTATATATCATAACAGTAGCTCATCTTCATAAAACTTTTCATGATGTAGTAACAAGCTATTCACATGTTAAAGTATAGATCATAAACTTTCTTGAAACTAAAAAACTATATTCTCAGTCATCAAACAATTGCAATTCATCTAATTTTCAGGAAGGGTCTATGTCAGAGCTTTGGTTTAGCAAACTCCGCATACTCAACTATCATTTAATCTTTCACAATTGCTAACACTCACGTGATATTTATGGGTTCAAAGTTTTAATCGGACATAGATAAAGATAGGGGCTTATAGATTCGCCTCCCAACCTTTTACCTCAAGGGTAATGTCAACAATAATAGTTCATGATAACTTACATCCAATTGGATATATATATCAGGATCTTTCCAACACAATGTGCTTGCCAAAGGATAAAATGTAAAAAGGAAAGGCGAAGATCACCATGACTCTTGCATAAGGTAGAAGATAAAAGTAAAAGATAGGCCCTTCACAGAGGGAAGCAGAGGTTGTCATGCGCTTTTATGGTTGGATGCACAAAATCTTAATGAAAAAGAACGTCACTTTATATTGCCACTTGTGATATCGACTTTTTTATGCAGTCCGTCGCTTTTATTTCTACCACATCACAAGGTCGTAAAAGCTTATTTTCTCCACATTAATAGATCATACATATTTAGAGGGCAATTTTTATTGCATGCACCGATGACAACTTACTTGAAGGATCTTACTCAATCCATAGGTAGGTATGGCGGACTCTCATGGCAAAACTAGTTTAAGGAATGTTTGGAAGCACAAGTAGTATCTCTACTTGGTGCAAAGAATTTGGCTAGCACGAGGGGGAAAAGCAAGCTCAACATGTTGGATGATCCAAGACAATATACTTTATTTCAGATATAAGAAAACATAACCCATTACGTTGTCTTCCTTGTCCGACATCAACCTTTTAGCATGTCATATTTTAATGAGCGCTCACAATTACAAAAGATGTCCAAGATAGTATATTTATATGTGAAATCTCTCTTTCTACAATATTCTTTCATGAATTGTTCAAGTGACCAATTCTACGTTTGCTAACTTTCAATAAGTTACTAAATATACTTATTCTATGTGAAGTCATTACTCCCCATGGTATAAGGATATCAAACATATATAAATTGAGATTTATGATATTCAATTCATTCAACCATTTACTCATAGGATATATGTGAAGCACGTGAGTAATGACAAACTACCCCAAAAGATATGAGTGAAGGACACTGAGTAGTCAAATAATTAAGTAGCCATGGGAGGATTCTTTTTCATTTAAGATTTCAGATCCAATGATTTTATTCAAACAGCAAGTAAAATTGAAAATACGCTCCAAGCAAAACACATATCATGTGACGAATAAAAATATAGCTCAGAGTAAGGTATACCGATAGTTTTGAAGACGAAAGAGGGGATGCCTTCCGGGGCATCCCCAAGCTTAGGCGCTTGAGTCTTCTTTGAATATTACCTTGGGGTGCCTCGGGCATCCCCAAGCTTAGGGTCTTTCCACTCCTTATTCTCCTCATATCGATATCTCACCCAAAGCTTGAAAACTTCAATCACACAAAACTTAACGGAACTTCGTGAGATAGGTTAGTATGATAAAGAGTAAACCATTCACCTTGGTACTGTCAAAGACAAAGATCATAATTGTTCTCATACAATGCCTACTGTACCATATCATTTCTACATTTTATATTGATGAATATAAGTCATAGAAACTAGAAAACAAGCAAACTATGCAATGAAAACAGAATCTGTCAGAAACAGAATAGTTTGTAATGATCTGAACACTAACCATACTTCTGCTACTCAAACAATTATGAAATAAATTGGTGGGCGTAAGGAATTTGTCTATTAATCTTCTGCAAAAAGAATCAGCACCAAATCACTCCTTTGTAAAAAATTGCAGCTAATCTCATGAGCGCAAAGTTTCTGTTTTTTACAGCAAGATCACATTAACTTTCACCCAAGTCTTCCCAAAGGTCTTACTTGGTACTTTATTGAAACAAAAGCTAAAAAGAATGATTACTACGGTAGATTAATCATGTAAACACACAAAAACAGTAAGGGTAAATATTGGGTTGTCTCCCAACAAGCGCTTTTCTTTAATGCCTTTTAGCTAGGCATGATGATTTCAATGATACTCACACAAAAAATAAGAATTGAAACATAAAGAGAGCATCATGAAGAATATGACTAGCAAATTTAAACCTAACCCACTTCCTATGCCTAGGGTTTTTTTGAGTACACAACTTATGGGAACAAGAATGAACTAGCATAGGAAGGAAAAACAAGGATAACTTCAAAACTTTAAGCACATAGAGAGGAAACTTGATATTATTGCAACTCCTACAAGCATATATTCCTCCCTCATAATAATTTTCTGTATCATCATGAATGAATTCAACAACATAACCATCACATAAAGCATTCTTTTCATGATCTACAAGCATAGAAATTTTTCTACTCTCCACATAAGCAAAATTCTTCTCATTCGGAATAGCGGGATCACTAGTTCCTAGAGTTGACACTCTTCCAAACCCGCTTTAGATGATAGTATTATTCATACTCCAAAAGGTATAAGTGAAGTTCATGGAGCATTCTACAATTAATAAACTAACCAATTTCCAAGCTCAAAATGTATAATTGAAGCATACGAAGCATTCTATAAAACCATACTCAAAAGATTTAAGTGAAGCACAAAGAGCAATTCTATAAGATCATACTTAAAATATATAAGTGAAGCACATGAAGCATTATATGAATCAATGAAGGCCTATCTCATACTAGCATGGTTCATAAAGGAAGAACAAAAAAACAAAGGACACAAATCATGTGAACGAAACAAAAACCGAGGTATACCGATAATTGTTGAAGAAGAAAGATGGGATGCCAACCGGGGCATCCCCAAGCTTAGATGCTTGAGTATCCTTAGAATATTTACTTGGGGTGCCATGGGATCCCAAATCTTCAGCTCTTGCCTCTCTTTATTCTTCTCACATCGGTAACTCCTCGTTCTTCGAACACTTCATCCACAAAAAACTTTAACAAAAACTTTGTGAGATCTGTTAGTATAACAAAAACTCCTCGTTCTATAAGTACTGTTGCAAACTCATTCCAATTTCATATTAGAAGTATATGTACTGTATTACAACTTCACCATGGTTCATACCCCCCGATACTCCCCATAGATTCATCAAAATAAGCAAACAACACACGAAAAACAGAATCTGTCTAAAACAGGACAGTCTGTAGTAATCTGAAAGTTTAGTAAACTTCTGTAACTCCAACAATTATGAAATAAATTTGATAATTCGAAAAATTTATACATAAGTAATGTGAAAAACGTTTAAGACCCATTTGACTTTCCAGTGAAAAATGTAAAATCACGCGCTACAGCCCAAGTTTCTGTTTTTGTTCTGCACATAGTAAGCAAGCAATCTAATCATCCTAAAACCAAAGCTTGGCACATTATTTTTATAATACAATGGATATATATATATATATATATATATATATATATATATATATATATATATATAAGGGGATAATTATTTATGGAGAAACTTCCATGAAAAATTCTACATTGTTTCCGTGAGCATGAACACAAGTGCTCAAGGTCGACCCTCACTTCTTCAATGCATAACTTGCCAATCACTTCTCTTTTTGAAAAATCTTTTTAGGCATGAGAGGTAATTAATAATATTTTTTTGGTATTTTCATTCTTTTAATTTTTTTGTATGTTTCGCCCACAACTAAACAAAAACAAATAGGAAAAAATCTACTTAGTGAAGAAAGCAAACAAGCATACACGAGAATATCAACTCCACGCTATTGCTCCCCGGCAACGGCGCCAGAAAAGAGCTTGATAATCCCCAAGTGCAAGGAATCATTGTAGCAATTTCCAAAGGTGGAAGTGATAAGCATGGAGTGTCGAACCCACAAGGAGCTAAAGGTAAGATCAATATTCTCTCAAGCCCTATATGCCATTGATACGACTCTACATACACCGAACATTTGCTTCCAACTAGCAACGAGAAATAAAACTAGGTCGTGGGTATGAAGAGGATAACTTTGTATGATATCGAGAGCTAAAATATAAAAGTAGGTGCCGTTATCATGAAGTTATAATATATTACTAAATATTATAAATAGCGAGTGTGGAATAATGGTGGATCGGTGTGCGGAATTGTCCTAGGCAATCGTTGACAAGACCGATAATCACTATTGCAGTTTCGTATGAGGGAGAGGCATAAGCTAACATACTTTCTGTACTTGGATCATATGCACTTATGATTGGAACTCTAGAAAGCATCCGCAACTACTAAAGTTCATTAAGGTAAAACCCAACCATAGAATTAAAGCATCAAGTCCTCTTTATCCCATACGCAACAACCCCCTTACTCGGGTTTGTGTTTCAGTCACTCACACAACCCACTATAAGCAAATCATAAACGTATTGCAACACCCTACAGCGGGAATCCCTCATGCTTGCATGACACGGAGGGCACCATAGGACATCACCAAAGTAAAACATACAACTCATACCAATCTAGATCATCAATCAACCAAAAGACAAAGGATATCTACTCAAAACATCATAGAATGGCAACACATCATTGGATCATAATATGTGGCATAAAGCACCATGTTCACGTAGGGATTACAACGTGGTGCGGGAGAGTGGACCGCGTAAAAGAGATGAGGATGGTGATGATGGTGGTGATCTTGATGAAGACGATCACCGCAGCGATGATTCCCCTCTCGATGGCACTCCGGTGCCACCAAGAGAGAGGAGGAGAGGTTCTCCCCCTTGTGCTTCCTCCTCCATGGCCTCCCCCCTAGATGGGGAGAGGTTCTCCCTCTGGTCCTTGGCCTTCATGGTGATGATGGCCCCTCCGAGATCCTCCTCCATGCCCTCCGGTGATGATGGCCCCCTCCGACAGGGTGCCAGAGATGGCCTAGATTGGTTTTCGGTGGCTACGGAGGTTTCTGGCGGCGGAACTCCCGATCTAGGTTAATTTTCCGAGGTTTCTGTATTTATTGGAATTTTTGGCATCGGTCTCACGTCAAGGAGGTGCCCGAGGTGTCCACAAGGCAGGACCACACGCCTTAGGGGGGGGGGTGGTGGGCGCGCCCCACCCTCGTGGACGGCCCGGGACTCTCTGATACGTCTCCAACGTATCTATAATTTTTGATTGCTCCATGCTATATTATCTACTGTTTTGGATGTTTATGGGCTTTATTATACACTTTTATATCATTTTTGGGACTAACCTATTAACCTAGAGCCCAGTGCCAGTTTCTTTTTTACTCTCTTTTAGGGTTTTGAAGAAAAGGAAAATCAAACGGAACTCATTTTTGGAAGGAAAGAAGCCCAGAAGACTTGGAGTGCACGTCAGGGGACCTATAAGGAGGCCACGAGGCAGGAGGGCGCGCACTCCACCCTCATGGGCCCCTCGTGCCCCCCTGACGCACTTCTTTCGCCTATATATCTCCATATACCCTAAAAACATTGGAGAGCACAATAGATCGGGAGTTCCACCGCCAGAAGCCTCCGTAGCCACCGAAAACCAATCTAGACCCATTCCGGCACCTCACCAGAGGGGGCAATCCTTCTCCGGTGGCCATCTTCATCATCCCGGTGCTCTCCATGACAAGGAGGGAGTAGTTCTCCCTCGGGGCTGAGGGTATGTACCATTAGCTATGTGTTTGATCTCTCTCTCTCTCTCTCTCTCTCTCTCTCGTGTTTTTGAGGTGATACGATCTTGATGTATCGCTAGCTTTGCTATTATATTAGGATCCTATGATGTTTCTTCCCCCCTCTACTCTCTTGTAATGAATTGAGTTTCCCCTTTCGAGTTATCTTATCGGATTGAGTCTTTAAAGATTTGAGAACACTTGATGTATGTCTTGCCGTGCGTATCTGTGGTGACAATGGGATACCACGTGATTCATTTGATGTATGTTTTGGTGATCAACTTGCGGGTTCCGCCTATGAACCTATGCATAGGGATTGGCACACATTTTCGTCGTGATTCTCCGGTAGAACTTTGGGGCACTCTTTGAGGTCCTTTGTGTTGGTTGAATAGATGAATCTGAGATTGTGTGATGCATATCGTATAATCATACCCACGGATACTTGAGGTGACATTAGGGTTTTGGTTGATTTGTGTCTTAAGGTGTTATTCTAGTACGAACTCTAGGGCTATTTGTGACACTTATAGGAATAGCCCAACGGATTGATTGGAAAGAATAACTTTGAGGTGGTTTCCTACCCTACCACAATCTCTTCGTTTATTCTCCGCTGTTAGTGACTTTGGAGTGACTCTTTGTTGCATGTTGAGGGATAGTTATGTGATCCAATTATGTTATTATTGTTGAGAGGACTTGCACTAGTGAAAGTATGAACCCTAGGCCTTGTTTCAACGCATTGCAATACCGTTTACGCTCACTTTTATCATTAGTTACCTTGCTGTTTTTATATTTTCAGATTATAAAAACTATTATCTGCTATCCATATACCACCTGTATCACCATCTCTTCGCCGAACTAGTGCACCTATACAATTTACCATTGTATTGGGTGTGTTCGGGACACAAGAGACTCTTTGTTATTTGGTTGCAGGTTTGCTTGAGAGAGACCATCTTCATCCTACGCCTCCTACGGATTGATAAACCTTCGGTCATCCACTTGAGGGAAATTTGCTACTGTCCTACAAATCTCTGCACTTGGAGGCCCAACAACGTCTACAAGAAGAAGGTTGTGTAGTAGACATCAAGCTCTTTTCTGGCGCCGTTGCCGGGGAGGTGAGTGCTTGAAGGTATATCTTTAGATCTTGCAATCGAGTCTTTTAGTTTCTTGTTTTATCACTAGTTTAGTTTATAAAAGAAAACTATAAAAAATGGAATTGAGTTTGTCTCATACGCTTCATCTTTTTAATATCTTTCGTGAGTATGATGGAAAGGAAAATTGTGCCAAAGTGTTAGAATAAGAATGCATTAAAATGTTTGGCACTAAATCTTTGAATGATGAGCATGATTGCAATGTTGTTAGTACGCATTTTTTGAATATCCATGATACTAATGATGATTGCACTAGTTATGATGAAAATGTCTCCTATAAACATGTCAATTTTTGTGGAGTGCATTGGGTTTGTAAGTACACACCAAATAGGGAAGATAGATATTGCAAGAGGCATAAGTACTTAGAAACTAAATTATTGCAAGAAGAGCTAGATGAATGTGCTGAAAATTTAATTTTTCTTAGCCCTACTTGTGAACTTTGCAATGAACGTGATCATTTTAGTACCCAATGCAAATTGTTTCATGATCGTATCGTGTCCAAAAATTGTGATGACTTGATTTCCCTTGCACATCATAATGAACTTAGTTTGCTCTTGGGTTATGAAGAAATTAAATGTATAACTAAGGATATTCCAAAATTTGCTCTTGATAAAGTTCTTCATTTTGATCTAGAGAAAATTTATATGTATTGTGCGGTGAATTGCATTGAAAATCCTTATATTTCCAACTACATAAAGAAAAGAAAACAAATATAAGATGAAGAGAATACTAATGAAAGGGAAGAGACTTCCCAATATCCTCCTATTATTTCTTACGATGAATCAGGTAACGAGGAGGAGCCTCCTATTCAAACAATCTCATTAATAAGGAGCTCCAAAAAGAGGGTTGAAGCCACACATGATGTGGTGAAGAAGAAGAAAAGAAAAAGGAAGAGAGGTAAAAAGATGTCTCTCCCAAATAATGTTGCCCCTATTACTATTGTGCCTCATGAAAATATAATTATGGAAGATACTGATACTTCTTATGATCTTGAAAATCTTTTTGGCACTTGCTTGGAAGAATATGATAATTGCTATACTATTGGTGCTATCCATACTATTAATGATGAGAGTGATTATGCTTATAATATGAAAAGGCCCAAGCTTCGGGATGCTATGTTTGATGAAGATGATGTTTTTGAGAATATATTTTCTGCAATTAATGTTTGTCCCAAGCTTGGGTATGCTACGCTTAATGAAGATGATATTTTTTGTATCCCAAGTTTTGATATGCAAATTTATAATGATAATAACATGCCTCCTACTTATGATAATTATTGTGATGATACATATGCTATAAAAAGTAGTGAGGATTATATTTATAAAACTTGTCATGATTATGGTTACCCCTTTTCTTAACATTAATCTTTTAATGTGGAAACAATTTATAGTATCCAAGTCTCTTATGATACTCCCACTATCCCGAATGAGAAGAATTTTGCTTATGTGGAGCGTAATAAAATTTCTATGCTTGTAGATCATGAAAAGAATGCTTTAGGTGCTGGTTATATTGTTGAATTCATTCATGATGCTACTGAAAATTATTATGAGGGAGGAACATATGCTTGTAGGAATTGCAATAATATCAAGTTTCCCCTGCATGTGCTTAAAATTTTGAAGTTATGCTTGTTTTACCTTCCTATGCAAGTTGATTCTCGTTCCCATAAGTTGTTTGCTCACAAAATCCCTTTGCATAGGAAGTATGTTAGACTTAAATGTGCTAGTCATATTCTTCATGATGCTCTCTTTATGTTACAATTATTATCCTTTATGTGAGCATCATTGATATCATCGTGCCTAGCTAGGGGCGTTAAACGATAGCGCTTGTTGGGAGGCAACCCAACTTTATTTTTGTTCCTTGCTTTTTGTTCCTGTTTAGTAATAAATAATTCATCTAGACTATGTTTAGATGTGGTTTTATGATTTTAATTAGTGTTTGTATCCAGTAGAACCTTTGGGAAGACTTGGGGGAAGTCTTGTTGATCATGCTGTAAAAAATAGAAACTTTAGTGCTCATGAGAATTGCTGCCATTTTTATTTGGAGAGTGCTATTTAGTTAATTATTTTTGCAGATGATTAATAGATAAATTCCTCAGGTCTAGTAATTTATTTGAGAATTTTATGGGTTCCAGAAGTATACGTTTCATTCAAATTACTTCAGACTGTTCTGTTTTTGACAGATTCTGTTTTTAATGTGTTGTTTACTTATTATGATGAATCTATGGCTAGTAAAATAGTTTATAAACCACAGAGAAGTTGTAATACAGTAGGTTTAACACCAATATAAATAAATAATGATTTCATTACAGTACCTTGAAGTGGTGATTTACTTTCTTATACTAACGGAGCTTACGAGTTTTCTGTTAAGTTTTGTGTTGTGAAGTTTTCAAGTTTTGGGTAAGGATTCGATGGACTATGGAATAGGGAGTGGCAAGAGCCTAAGGTTGGGGATGCCCCGGATGGCATCCCCTCTTTCGTCTTCATTCATCGGTATTTTTATTCGCCACATGATATGTGTTTTGCTTGGAGCGTCATTTTATTTACTTTTGTTTTGTTTGCTGTTTGAATAAAATACCAAGATCTGAAATTCTTAAATGTTAGAGAGTCTTCACATAGTTGCATAATTATTCGACTACTCATTGATCTTCACTTATATCTTTTGGAGTAGTTTGTCGTTGCTCTAGTGCTTCACTTATATCCTTTTAGAGCACGGTGGTGGTTTTATTTTGTAAAAATAGATGAACTCTCATGCTTCACTTAGATTATTTTGAGAGTCTTAAATAGCATGGTAATTTGATTAAAATCCTAATATGCTTGGTATCCAAGATTAATAAAAATTCTCTTATGAGTGTGTTGAATACTATGAGAAGTTTGATACTTGATAATTGTTTTGAGATATGGAGATGGTGATATTAAAGTCATGGTAGTTGAGTAGTTGTGAATTTGAGAAACACTTGTGTTGAAGCTTGTGATTCCTGTAGCATGCACGTATAGTGAACCGTTATGTGATGAAGTCGGAGCATGATTTATTTATTGATTATCTTCCTTATGAGTGGCGGTCGGGGACGAGCGATGGTCTTTTCCTACCAATCTATCCCCCTAGGAGCATGCACGTAATACTTTGCTTTGATAACTTGTAGATTTTCGCAATAAGTATGAGTTCTTTATGACTAATGTTGAGTCCATGGATCATACGCACTCTCACCCTTCCACCATTGCTAGCCTCTCTAATACCGCGCACCTTTTGCCGGTATCATACACCCACCATATATCTTCCTCAAAACAGCCACCATACCTACCTATCATGGCATTTCCATAGCCATTCTGAGATATATTGCCATGCAACTTTCCACCGTTCCGTTATTATGACACACTTCATCATTGTCATATTGCTTTGCATGATCATGTAGTTGATATCGTATTTGTGGCAAAGCCACTGAGGGAGTCTTGGATTAGGGGGTCTCCGGACAGCCGGACTGTTGGACTATGAAGATACGAGATTGAAGACTTCGTCCCGTGTACGGATGGGACTCTACTTGGCGTGCAAGGCAAGCTAGGCAGTACGGATATGTATATCTCCTCCTTTGTAACTGACCTTGTGTAACCCTAGCCCCTTCCGGTGTCTATATAAACCGGAGGGGTTTAGTCCATAGGACAACATACAATCATACCATAGGCTAGCTTCTAGGGTTTAGCCTCTCCGATCTCGTGGTAGATCAACTCTTGTAGTACTCATATTATCAAGAATAATCAAGCAGGACGTAGGGTTTTACCTCCATTAAGAGGGCCCGAACCTGGGTAAAACATCGTGTCCCCTACCTCCTATTACCATCCGCCTGAGACGCACAGTTTGGGACCCCCTACCCGAGATCCGCCGGTTTTGACACCGACATTGGTGCTTTCATTGAGAGTTCCTCTGTGTCGTCATCATTAGGCTTGATGGCTCCTTCAATCATCGATAGCGATGCAGTTCAGGGTGAGAGTTTTCTCCCCGGACAGATCTTTGCATTCGGCGGCTTCGCACTGTGGGCCAACTCGCTTGGCCATCTGGAGCAGATCGAGAGTTACGCCCCTGGCCACCAGGTTAGGTTTGGAAGCTTAAACTACACGGGCGATATCTGCGGAGACTTGATCTTCGACGGATTCGATCCCCTGCCTTGTGCGCCACACGGTCACGATGAGCATGATTTAGCTCTACCATCGGAAAGTGTTCAGGAGATCGCACCAGCAACTGCTCCGACCCTCAATTCGGAACCAGTTGCGCCATCCATGGACGGGTGGATAGACCCCGACACGGAGGCCGTATCCTCAGCGGCGATCGAGCCGAATATCAACCTTACCCTTCATGAGAGCCATGATGCCAAGCTGCCGGATCCTTCCCCGGCCACGGACTCCGAACCGCCTGCGCCCGTGCCTATCGAATCTAACTGGGCGCCGATCATGGAGTTTACCTCCGCGGATATCTTTCAGCATTCGCCCTTCGGCGACATACTGAACTCATTAAGGTCTCTCTCCTTGGCAGGAGAGTCCTGGCCAAACTATGTCCGGCGGGATTGGGATGCGGATAACGAAGAAATTCGCCGCCCACCCACCAGCCACTTAGTAGCCACTGTCAGCGATTTAACCGACATGCTTGACTTCGACTCCGAAGACATCGACGACATGGACGACAATGCAGGAGGAGAACAGGAACCACTGCCCACAGGGCACTGGATAGCCACCTCGTCATATGACATATATATGGTGGACACACCCAAAGAAGGCAATGGCGACGGGACAGCGGAGGATGACCCCTCCAAGAAGCAACCCAAGCGCCGACGTCAGCGGCGCCGCTCTAAGTCTCGCCGAAGCAAAAGCGGTGACACTGGCACAGGAGATAATAGCACTCCTGACAGTGCCGAAGACGACAACAATCCCCTCCAGCAAGATTTAGGGCAGGAGGATGGAGAAGCCAGCCCTCCCGAGACAGCGGCAGATGGAGAGGCAGAGGATGATAATTACATGCCTCCCTCCGAAGACGAGGCAAGCCTCGACGATGATGAATTCGTCGTGCCTGAGGATCCCGTTGAACAAGAGCGCTTCAAGTGCCAGCTTATAGCCACAGCAAATAGCCATAATAAAAGGCAACAGCAGCTTCAAGCTGATCAAGATTTGCTAGCTGACAGATGGACTAAAGTCCTTGCGGCCGAGGAATATAAACTCGAACGCCCCTCCAAGAGTTACCCAAAGTGCAGGTTGCTACCCCGACTGGAGGAGGAAGCACCAAAACCTACATCTCCAGCATATGATGCTGCTGATCGGCCACCTCATGGCCGCGACAAAGAGGCATTCCAGCCAAAACTTCATCCCGCACCCCGACGCCACTCAAATAAAAATGCCAAGACACGGGGAAATACGCCAGACCTGCGAGACGTATTGGAGGACAAAGCAAAACACGCAAGATCGATCTACGGATTGCAAGGGCGCGCCACTATGCGAGACGATAACCGTCACACCAGATACAGCAAAAGTAAGTCCGGCCGGGCCGAACACAGCGGGCAAGACTCATTTGAGCTGCGTCGCGGTATAGCCCAGTACAGAGGCGCCGCACACCCCCTATGCTTCACAGACGAAGTAATGGATCATCAAATCCCAGAGGGTTTCAAACCCGTAAATATAGAATCATACGACGACACAATAGATCCTGCGGTATGGATCGATGACTTCCTCCTGCACATCCAGATGGCCCGCGGTGATGATTTACACGCCATCAAATACCTCCCACTCAAGCTCAAAGGACCAGCTCGACATTTGCTCAACAGTCTGCCAGCAGAATCCATTGGCTATTGGGAAGATCTGGAAGCCGCATTCCTTGACAACTTCTAGGGCACTTATGTGCAACCACCAGATGCCGATGACTTGAGCCACATAATTCAGCAGCGAGAGGAATCGGCCAGGCAATTCTGGACACGGTTCCTAACAAAGAAAAATCAAATCGTCGACTGTCCGGATGCAGAGGCCCTAGAAGCTTTTAAGCACAACATCCGCGACGAGTGGCTCGCCCGACACCTTGGCCAGGAAAAGCCGAAATCTATGGCAGCCCTCACGACACTCATGACCCGCTTTTGCACGGGAGAAGACAGCTGGCTGGCTCGCAGCAATAACATATCAAAGAACCATGGTACTTCGGATACTAAGGATGGCAATGGCAGGTCACATCGCAACAAACATAAGCACCGCATTAACAGCGACAATACCGAGGATACGACAGTCAATGCCGGATTCAAAGGCTCTAAACCCGGTCAGCGGAAAAAGCCATTCAAAAGAAGCACTCCGGGCCCGTCCAGTTTGGACCATATACTCGATCGCTCGTGTCAAATACACGGCACCCCCGACAAGCCAGCCAACCACACCAACAGGGATTGTTGGGTGTTCAAGCATGCGTTAAGGGACGTATATGCGTTGGAGCCAGTCGCCCCAAAGTTCAACCCATGGTCCTCCTGTCCGATCACCTTCGAGCGCCGGGACCACCCCACTAGTATCCGTCATGGCGGATTCGCCGCACTGGTCCTAGACCCAATCATCGACGGATTTCACCTCACTCAAGTCCTTATGGACGGTGGCGGCAGCCTGAACCTGCTTTATCAGGACACAGTGCGCAAAATGGGTATAGACCCCTCAAGGATCGAACCCACAAAAACGACCTTCAAAGGCGTCATACCAGGTGTAGAGGCCCATTGCACAGGCTCAGTCACACTGGAAGTGGTCTTCGGATCTCCGGATAACTTCCGAAGTGAGGAGTTAATCTTCGATATAGTCCCATTCCGCAGTGGCTATCATGCACTGCTCGGGCAAACCGCATTCGCGAGATTCAACACAGTACCACACTATGCATATCTCAAGCTGAAGATGTCGGGACCTCGGGGGGTCATCACAGTCAATGGAAACAGAGAGCGCTCTCTCCGTACGGAGGAGCACACTGCGGCCCTTGCAGCAGACGCACAAAGCAACCTCTTAAGGCACTCCACCAGTTCGGCGATTCAAGACCCGGACAGTTTCAAGCACGCTCGGAGTAATCGGCAACAAGACTGCCTGGCACGTTCCGAGCTCGCATAGCAATGCGGTCCCCACCCCAGTACCAGCCAAACGGTGAAATCCAGGTCCGACCTCCGCCATGTGGTTCGGGTCAGTCTTGGTATATCGCATCTTCACCATGGCCCTGGCTTCCTTGGCACCTTGATGGCAGGCCGATATCTTCCATAATCGGAAGCGTCGCCGTGCTCCCTTGAGCTTCTCCGCAAGCTCTCCAATGCCTTCTAGCAGGGAGACTGCTGGCCACAAGGCCTGGGCAACACCTTGCTTCACCTGCCGAACTTGTTCGTGCAGTTGTGAGAGCTCCGATAGAAGATCACCCGCAGACCCGGGCATCTCCTCCGCGGGATGACCCGTCAGCATACCTGCAGTGATAACTCTATTAGCCGGCTTCTCCGCTGACCCCTTTTTTTAGGGTTCGTTCAAGCACTTACTGAAAATGCCGTGTCGAAGCCGCTTATTCTCCTTCTCGGAGTCCGCAAGCTAGGCTCGAACATCTTTCAGTTCCACGCTCAGCTTGGTATTGGCGTCTTGGAGATTTTTTTTCTCCCGCCTGACCTCAGTCAGCACGTGTTCGCGAGCCTTTAGCTGTCGTACGGCATGTTGTCCTCCGGATTGTCTCGGATTCATCTGCAATATCTATTGTTAGATCTGCAGCCACGCCGCGCGCTATATGGTACCTGTCATTCTTTGAAAGAAATGTTACCAGCTGGGGACTTTTTAGGTTCCTTCAATGCGGCAACAGCGGCCCGAAGTTGGGTCTTGCATTCCTCCAGCTCCTGTGACAGTCGAGTATTCTTCTCTGTAAGAACCTGCACAATAAGATGATCCTTACACCAGTTCTGCTAATTGTTTCAAGTCTCACGGGCTACTGATACATATAATCGTCAGATTTGCTTACCCGTACATCCTTTACATACTGGTCCGTGGCTCTGGCTAGACAATTTTGAGCAGCACGGAGGTACGCCTCTCCAGAATTGAAGGCATCAAATGCCTCTGGTGAAAAGCAAGCGTCGCAGAGTATGGCCCGATGACGCCTATGATTCATGGCGCTCTCCACTTCTGAATTCGTAGCGGATAGCCTATCCACATCCTCTGTAGGGGGAGTATCCGTTGTCTACCCCATGTCGGCTTCCGCCTCTATGTCTGGTCCTGGAGCCCGACTGGTGGAAGCATGATCGGCAGCCTCACCGGACATATTCCGGCGAGCGTTTCTTCTGTTAAAGAAACATGGACGTCATTACATTTCAAGAAAGACGACTACCACGGAGCGGGGTTTCTGTCATACCTCTGCGCCGGCATCTCCGTCCTGACCGCCTTCCTTTTTGGCCGGCCCGACCTCGGTGCCTCTTGTTGGCGAGTTGTTGCGGGTTCGGCATGGCGTCCTGAATGCCTTCCCTGTAAAACACCATATGTATATGGTAGTTGAAGTGTCTAAAAGGGGATCCTAGTTTTTGGAGTTGGGATTTTTGGTTTTTCTTACGTGCGACGCAAGAAGTAGTCCGGGATAGTCGGCCGTAATGGCAACCATGGTGTCATCACATCTTAATTGATGGAACTGCCGGTCTATCAGCTCCACGAATATGTCCGGATCTTCTTCGAGTCCGGGACCGAGGGCCCAGTCAGGGTCCTTTGGTTGTGGAGATGGGCTGCTGACCTCTCTTATGGCTTTTCGCAGTTCCTGCCGCAAAATGGCAAGGTGAGTACCTACGACAAAGAATGCGGGAAGAATGGGAGTAAGGAGATATAACTCACCCAGCTTGGAGGGTTGTACATGGAGAATTCATCCCGTGCCTTGGTGCGGATGAATTCCTCTTCCCCTCCCTTGAACAATTCAGACAGAATTTTTGCTAAAGCGGCAGCGTTGTCCGGACCCTTACGCCCGCAACGGGTGGCGTCATCTTCCCCGTTAAAACACCACAAGGGGTGCCCTCGATATTGAAGTGGTTGCACTCCCCGCATTATGCATATTGACATAACCTTGATTACTGTCAATCCTGATTGAGCCAGCGCTTTAATCCGGTTCATCAGGTAAAGGACTTCTCCGTTGTCTTCCTCCTGGGGGCTCCGTGGGCGCCAACTTCGGCATTTCTTCAGAGGAGCATTGCTGAACTCAGGAAGACCCCGCCGAACAGGGTCCGGAAGGGGGATGTCCTCCATATAAAACCATTCCGAAGGCCAGCCTTCGGACGTCTTCTTCGGAGTACCAGACAGGTATCTGTTTTCGGTGATGCTCCATATTTCGGCTCCGCCCACTTGATAAAGTGACCCCTTCTGTGTGCGAGGGACAAGGCAAAATAACCTTTTCCACAGCTCGAAATGAGCCTCGCAGCCGAGGAATAACTCGCAAAGGGCAACATAGCCGGCGATGTGTAAAATGGAAGCAGGGGTGAAATTATGCAGTTGGAGGCTGTAAATCTCCAGGAGTCCGTGGAGGAACGGATGAATCAGAAATCCGAGTCCCCTCAATAAATAAGGAACAAGGCATACCCGCTCCCCCGTAGAGGGGCTGGGGAAGCTCTCCGCTTGCTCCCCGCCATTGTAGGTGGCGAGCTCGGCTCAGACGGGCACCATATACGCTAGAGGGAGAAATCCCTTAGTCTGCAGTTCAACTAAACGACTGCGTGGGACTAAACACCTCACCCAATCATCGGGCTTAGGGCTACGGGGGCGGGAGGAGGAGCCGCGGAGGTCGGCCATGCTGGAGTGGATCTTTCCGAAGCGTGCTCCGATGGATTATCGCTGGGGGAGGATGGTATGGATTGGATGTAAGAATCCCCATCCCTTTAATAGACAATTTATTTATCTGGCTAGGGGGGCGAATGTAAAAATTCCCTGGTGCCTTGCATTCATTCGAAGCATGGAAGATAGCCCTTATTGGGCGCAGAAGCCAAGAGGTTCAACATTTATGGGACTGGACACTGCTTAACAAACGTTCGAAATTTGGAGAAGAACCCGCCTTGCAATGCCGAAGATAACACTGCGCGTCGGACTCATCGTCATTGAAGCCTGGTTCAGGGGCTACTAAGGGAGTCCTGGATTAGGGGGTCTCTGGACAGCCGGACTATATCCTTTGGCCAGACTGTTGGACTATGAAGATATGAGATTGAAGACTTCGTCCTGTGTCCGGATGGGACTCTACTTGGCATGGAAGGCAAGCTAGGCAATACGGATATGTATATCTCCTCCTTTGTAACCGACCTTGTGTAACCCTAGCCCCCTCCGGTGTCTATATAAACTGGAGGGGTTTAGTCCATAGGACAACATACAATCATACGATAGGCTAGCTTCTAGGGTTTAGCCTCTCCGATCTCGTGGTAGATCAATTCTTGTACTACTCATATTATCAAGAATAATCAAGCATGCCGTAGGGTTTTACCTCCATCAAGAGGGCCCGAACCTGGGTAAAACATCGTGTCCCCTGCCTCTTGTTACCATCCACCTTAGATGCATAGTTCGGGACCACCTACCCGAGATCCGCCGGTTTTGACGCCGACAGCCACCGTTCATAATTCTTTCATACTTGTCACTCATGAGTCATTGCATATCCCGGTACACCTCCAGAGGCATTCATATAGAGTCATATTTTGTTCTAAGAATCGAGTTGTAATTCTTGAGTTGTAAGTAAATAAAAGTGTGATGATCATCATTATTAGAGCATTGTCCCAGTGAGGAAAGGATGATGGAGACTATGACTCCCCCACAAGTCGGAATGAGACTCCGGACGAAAATAAATAAATAAAAGATGCCAAAGAAGCCCAAATAAAAAAATAGAAAAGAGGCCAAAAAAAGAAAAGGCCCAAAAAATGAAAAAATGAGAGAAAAAGGGAGAAGGGGCAATGCCACTATCCTTTTACCACACTTGTGCTTCACAGTAGCACCATGATCTTCGTGATAGAGAGTCTCCTATGTTGTCACTTTCATATACTAGTGGGAATCTTTCATTATAGAACTTGGCTTGTATATTCTAATGACGGCCTTCCTCAAAATGCCCTAGGTCTTCGTGAGCAAGCAAGTTTAATGCACACCCACTTAGTTTCTAATGTTGAGCTTTCATACATTTATAGCTCTAGTGCATCCGTTGCATGGCAATCCCTACTCACTCACATTGATATCTATTGATGGGCATCTCCATAGCCCATTGATACGCCTAGTTGATGTGAGACTATCTTCTCCTTTTTGTCCTCTCCACAACCACCATTCTATTCCACCTATAGTGCTATGTCCATGGCTCACGCTCATGTATTGCGTGAAGATTGAAAAAGTTTGAAAACATCAAAAGTATGAAACAATTGCTTGGCTTGTCATCGGGGTTGTGCATGATTTAAATATTTTGTGTGGTGAAGATGGAGCATAGCCAGACTATATGATTTTGTAGAGATAGCTTTCTTTGGCCATGTTATTTTGAGAAGAGATAATTGCTTAGTTAGTATGCTTGAAGTATTATTATTTTTATGTCAATATGAACTTTTGTCTTGAATCTTTTGGATCTGAATATTCATGCCACAATTAAGAAGAATTACATTGAAATTATGCCAAGTAGCACTCCGCATCAAAAATTCTGTTTTTATCATTTACCTACTCGAGGACGAGCAGGAATTAAGCTTGGGGATGCTGATACGTCTCCAACGTATCTCTAATTGTTGATTGCTCCATGCTATATTATCCACTGTTTTGGATGTTTTTGGCTTTATTATACACTTTTATATCATTTTTGGGACTAACCTATTAACCCAGAGCCCAGTGCCAGTTTCTGTTTTTACCCTGTTTTAGGGTTTCAAAGAAAAGGAAAATCAAACGGAGTCCAATTGACCTGAAACTTCACGAAACTCATTTTTGGAAGGAAAGAAGCCCAGAAGACTTGGAGTGCACGTCAGGGGATCTACGAGGAGGCCACGAGGCAGGGGGCGCGCCCACCCCCTTGGGCGCGCCCTCCACCCTCGTGGGCCCCTCGTGGCCCCCCTGACGTACTTCTTCCGCCTATATATTTCCATATACCCTAAAAACATCGGAGAGCACAATAGATCAGGAGTTCCGCCGCCAAAAGCCTCCGTAGCAACCGAAAACCAATCTAGACCCGTTCCGGCACACCGCCGGAGGGGGCAATCCTTCTCCGGTGGCCATCTTCATCATCCCGGTGCTCTCCATAACGAGGAGGGAGTAGTTCTCCCTCGGGGCTGAGGGTATGTACCAGTAGCTATGTGTTTGATCTCTCTCTCTCTCTCGTGTTCTTGAGGTGATACGATCTTGATATATCGTGAGCTTTGCTATTATATTTGGATCCTATGATGTTTCTTCCCCCCTCTACTCTCTTGTAATGAATTGAGTTTCCCCTTTGGAGTTATCTTATCGGATTGAGTCTTTGAAGATTGGAGAACACTTGATGTATGTCTTGCCGTGCGTATCTGTGGTGACAATGGGATACCACGTGATTCATTTGATGTATGTTTTGGTGATCAACTTGCGGGTTCCGCCTATGAACCTATGCATAGGGATTGGCACACATTTTCGTCGTGATTCTCCGGTAGAACTTTGGGGCACTCTTTGAGGTCCTTTGTGTTGGTTGAATAGATGAATCTGAGATTGTGTGACGCATATCGTATAATCATACCCATGGATACTTGAGGTGACATTGGAGTTTCTAGGTGACATTAGGGTTTTGGTTGATTTGTGTCTTAAGGTGTTATTCTAGTACGAACTCTAGGGCTGTTTGTGACACTTATAGGAATAGCCCAACAGATTGATTGGAAAGAATAACTTTGAGGTGGTTTTGTACCCTACCATAATCTCTTCGTTTGTTCTGCATTATTAGTGACTTTGGAGTGACTCTTTGTTGCATGTTGAGGGATAGTTATGTGATCCAATTATGTTATTATTGTTGAGAGGACTTGCACTAGTGAAAGTATGAACCCTAGGCCTTGTTTCAACGCATTGCAATACCGTTAACGCTCACTTTTATCATTAGTTACCTTGCTGTTTTTATATTTTCAGATTACAAAAACTATTATCTGCTATCCATATACCACTTGTATCACCATCACTTTGCCGAACTAGTGTACCTATACAATTTACCATTGTATTGGGTGTGTTGGGGACACAAGAGAATCTTTGTTATTTGGTTGCAGGGTTGCTTGAGAGAGACCATCTTCATTCTACGCCTCCTATGGATTGATAAACCTTAGGTCATCCACTTGTGGGAAATTTGCTACTGTCCTACAAACCTCTGCACTTGGAGGCCCAACAACATCTACAAGAAGAAGGTTGTGTAGTAGACATCACTCTCCTGGCCCAACTCTTTTACTCCGGGGTCTTCTTTTGGTCCATCAAAAATTATCAAAAATTGGCACGTCAATTGGACTCTGTTTGATATTCCATTTCTGTAAAACTCAAAAACAAGGAAAAAACAAAAACTGGCACTGGGCACTAGGTTAATAGGTTAGTCCCAAAAATCATATAAAATAGCACATAAATGCATATAAAACATCCAAGGTTGATAATATAATAGCATGAATACTTCATAAATTATTGATATGTTGGAGACGTATCAATTTCCTCAAACACAACCTCCGCTCACACAGACACACACAACCCTCGAAACCATTGGCAGTTCGCCGCCATTGCCGGCTCCTCCATACTCAACCTCTGTCTGTGTGCCGGGGATCTCGAGTAGACAATGGCCAAAAAGAGGTTTATCACGGCTTTTTTTCCCGACGCCGACGAGGTGGCCGCCGAGGTGTCCCTGTCGTCTTCCGCGTGCCCGATCCGCCATTGCCGGTCCCCCGATCCGCCCGCAGCCGTGCCCCTACGCAAGTTCGAGGACTTCCCCGTCCTTCCCCGGACCCGGCAGCCGACTAAGTCCTACCTCGGGGTCTGGCAACGGCAGTGGGGGACGTGGGTCGACGAGATTACAGATCGATAGACCCACACCCGTCGGTGGCTCAGTAGCTTCCACACGGCTGAGCTCGCGGCCATGGAGTACGACCGCTGGCAGGTCCACTACCACGGCGCGGCGGCTAGGCTCAATTTCCCCTTCGGCACACGTCCGGTCCACCTTGTTCCACTGGTGCCAGGGGTGGTTAGCTCGGCTATGGTACGGGAGGACCGCTAGGCGTGGGATCATCTCAAGGCCGAGTCCACCGACGAGGCCTACATGCAATAGCTCCGCCGGCAGCACCCGGAGCTCATGGAGGCGGAGCGGGCGATCTTTGCCGGCGCGGAGGGCGGCGAGGTTATCGCGCTCTCCTCCTATGACGAGGTCGAAGGCGGCGAGGACGGTGGCATGGAGGGCGGCGAGGTTATCATAGTCTCCTCTGATGACGAGGTCGAAGGCGGCGGCGACGGCGGCACGGAGGACGTCGAGGTGGGCCCCCAGGACGAGGAGATCAACGTTGACGAGTGGAGGAGTGCCGTCCCAAACGACCCCGACGACGTTACTGGCCCGACCCGGCACACGACACTCCATACATGACGAGGAAGGAATGGCTCGACCTCTACTTCGCCTGAAAGTAGTATAGCTTAGTTTAAATTTATGTTTTATGTTTGTTTATGCAAAACTATCTATGTTTATGTTTGAATGAGTGCTACTGTCGGTTGAACCTGCTTTGAACTTGATCAAATTGAAGTTTACAACCTTAAGTTTAGGGGATTGACTAGAAAAGGCCAAAATTTGCTGGAGTATATATATATATGCACTAGGGGTTTTAGTCCTTTAACTTTTTAAGGATCGCCTAGAGATGTCCCTATGACTTGTTTATTTCAGTTCTTCACAATGTGATGCTCTATATGTGCAACTACTTGCTGTGCAGTTCAATTTCATCAATAACAGTTTGAACATCACCACTATGAATTACGATATTTGGTTGCTATTAAGGATATTGTAGTGAACATGCCTTTTCGTTTTTCCACTGTTGTTTAGCAACATGCATTGTACTGAATGACTAAATATGCAATCCCAGGCTGCATAGCAACAAGGAAGAGTGTTACCTTAATGTTCTGATGATGTCTAGATATACATGTAATAAAATCTTATATAATGGGATGGATGGAATGTTGTACTACATCATTTTTAATTGTTGTTTAGCTTCTAATATTAACTTGGTGCTTTTAGGTACATATATCATTGCCAAAGATCCACACTTCGACCCTTTCTGCGCATGGGGCAATGAGATATTCTTGAACCAACATCAAATGAGGAAACTGATAAAGATTGTTACTAGAATGGGACAAAAGATGTCAATCGAACTATTTGTTTACATTTTATGCAAGACAACAGTGAACTGCAGGATGGTAAGTAAGAACCCTGTACCCTTCTTTTTACTGCGTGTAATAAGTTGTGTTAGATGACAATATCTGATTTTTTTTCTTTTGCAGTGGATCCTGAAGTAGTTTACTCAATATTATCTCTCAAACTACATGATTAGTGGCCGGCCATCACAAGGGGTTGTACTAGAGTCATGCATGCCTTCTGCATCCAGGAGAGCATAATAGGGCCATTCCGCCTCACCTTGTTCAGCAACTGGAATGTCTGTCCCCTCTTTCTTTACCATCTGTAATAGTACAAGTATAGAACCCTGGTACATCATTCTTTATTTGGTGCTTCTGTAATTCTTAAACATATGTACCTGTGAATCGAATAATGCATTGGTTGTTTGAACCTAATGGATATGAATAAACCTATAGCCTACTTTCAAGTTTAAATTAGGTACAATTTTAAATAGCAGCAATTAAATTAAGGAGAAATTACATTATGTAGGTCATTACGGCAAACACGATTGGTAAAATACAAACATTTGCGATATTACTAAATAGTATAAGTCAGCTAGTTAGGAGCCACCACAACGCTTTGCCATCACTAGCCGTCCGATCAGATCAATCCTCAGTGCTTTGCCATCGCTAGCCAATTAGCTAGTTAGGAGCCACCACAATGCTTTGCCATCACTAGCCGTCCGATCAGATCAATCGTCAGTGCTTTGCCATCGCTAGCCAATTACCTAGTTAGGAGCCACCACAACGCTTTGCCATCACTAGCCGTCCGATCAGATCAATCGTCAGTGCTTTGCCATCGCTAGCCAATTAGGTCGATCGCTTTCTGTTTGGATGTCCTGATATTTCTCTTGGGCCACTGCTCCGTGGAGCTATCTGGGCGAGCTGTGATTAATCGGGCTACGAATGCTTATTGGGCCAGCGGTTGCGTGCGTTCATAAGTGGTGTGTGCTTTCACCAGCGGCCGGCCGTGAGCACTGCTAATACTTTAGGCTCCCAACTTTTTCTTGAATTGATCTTACTTATTTGTCCCAGGAAACTGTGACTCAAAAAAAAGAAATTGTCCCAAGCGTGTGTGATGGTGTGGTGTCAATGTCTTTCTGTTTTTTTACCACGTGTCGTGTGTGATGCACATGCGGACATATGCCCATGGCCTTTTGTTGGGGTTAAGTTAGGAATGCCAAGAAGTATCTGCACATCAACTGCGGATGATTCATTAGTCTCGTCTGGATGCTTCTTTGGTGGTGGCGTTGACATAATCAATTTATCCATTTTTGTGTCTCTCAGTTGGTGAGGTTGGGATGCCTATCCTCATATATGTACCTCTAGAAAGTCTCCCATTATTTCCCTAAAAAAGTCTCCAATTATGTGAAATCATCATTTTGATATATATTCTTGGAAAGTGAGAAACACAAGTTTTGAATCGCACTATGGGTTTGGTTTGCAATAGTCCCCCACGTTGCACTACTAACGGATGATACTTTGTGCAATTTAGTATACACAGATGACCATTTTATTAGAGAAACATCAGATATTTTCCGAAACCACCGAAAGGTTTTGAGCCCTGAAAAGTTTGATGGCAAGCACGCATCTTAAGTCATTCAATTTCTCTCTAGCACACATTATGTAAGCCACACCATAATCATATTAACTAGCCGATATGAGCTGCAAAGAGGGAATCTCAAACAATCACGTTTTTTAAAAAATGTTGCTCACTATTATATGTCTAAAAAAATTAAAATCTCCTTTACTCTTCTTTGACATTTATGTGTTATGCCGTAAGAAAAATATTATCCACTGTGAAAATTGTCACTTGTTGTACATGCCTATGAAACAATGAAAATATTACTCTTTTTGTTTAAATTGCCGCATGTTTACTTCATGTATGTGAAAGAGTTCTTGAAATTATGTTGATGATCCTTTAAAGCTTCGGTGGGTAATTATATTTTATACATGCTTATTTCTTATGTGTCATTTGACGTGTCATGGTGACGTCACGGTAGGACTGGCATCAAAGTTTGGCCCCTCAGCAAGCATTGCCTACTATCATATTATATTTGTATCATCATCTAATATAGGTGTACTTTATGTAAATGTTTTCTCTTTATATTTTTTCAAATATTTACACAATATTCTATTTTTTTAAATGAACAGGCGCAGCAACGCACGTGATCATGATCTAATACACCATAATCCGAGATGGTTCACAAAGAGGAAACATGTGCAAGCATGCACACGGTTGCTGTTTGCAAAGCGTGTGTGATGTCAGACACTATCACATACGGTGCGGGAAAACTAAATGTGTGTGATTGTCTACCTGTCGTACACGGTTTATAATCATGAACTGTTTGTGATGTGCTAGGCATCGTAAATCTCTTGTGCCTGTAATCTTCCTAGAATCTGCCTGGAAAGCTCCTGTGCCTAGAATCTTCTTGGTTTTTAGGCAGAACCACAAAACTTCGACTGCGATGGCAATGCGAGCACAAACGAGTAGCAAGGATGAAGCGTTTGGGATATTCGAGATATCGGAAACGGTTATATAGGGACAACTGTATGCATCAAGGCTCCCTATCCCCGACGGTTTCTGGGTCGTGTGGGAAGGACCCCCCTATCGCCCACACTCACTTTGCGATGGTTCCAAATGCCGTCGCGGAAAGGGGTAAGAAACCGTTTGTTTAGGACCAACGCGCACCAGTTAGATGTGAACTATTGTCGTTAAATCACATGATTATGTGAACTAGATTATTGACTCTAGTGCAAGTGGGAGACTGAAGGAAATATGCCCTAGAGGTAATAATAAAGTTGTTATTTGTATTTCCTTATACATGATAAATGTTCATTATTCATGCTAGAATTGTATTAACCAGAAACTTAGTACATGTGTGAATACATAGAAAAATAGAGTGTCCCTAGTATGCCTTTTCTTGACTAGCTCGTTAATCAAAGATCGTTAAGTTTCCTGACCATAGACATGTGTTGTCATTTGATGAACGAGATCACATCATTAGGAGAATGATGTGATGGACAAGACCCATCCCTTAGCTTAGCATGTTGATCGTTCAGTTTTATTGCTATTGCTTTCTTCATGACTTATACATATTCCTTTGACTATGAGATTATGCAACTCCCGAACAATGGACGAACACCTTGTGTTCTATCAAATGTCACAACGTAACTGGGTGATTATAAAGATGCTCTACAGGTGTCTCCGAAGGTGTTTGTTGGGTTGGCATAGATCGAGATTAGGATTTGTCACTCCGAGTATTGGAGAGGTATCTTTGGGCCCTCTCGGTAATGAGCATCACTATAAGCCTTGCAAGCAATGTGACTAATGAGTTAGTTGTGGGATGATGCATTACGGAAAGAGTAAAGAGACTTGCCGGTAACGAGATTGAACTCGGTATGATGATAACGAGGATCGAATCTCGGGCCAGTAACATATCGATGACAAAGGGAATAATGTATGTTCTTCTGCGGTTTGACCAATAAAGATATTCGTAGAATATGTAGGAGCCAATATGAGCATCCAGGTTCCGCTATTGGTTATTGACCGGAGATGTTTCTCGGTCATGTCCACATAGTTCTCGAACCCGTAGGGTCCGCACGCTTAACGTTCGACGACGATTTATATTATGAGTTATGTGATTTCATGACTGATGTTTGTTCAAAGTCCCGGGTGATATCACGGACATGACGAGGAGTCTTGAAATGCTCGAGAGGTATAGATCTATATATTGGAAGGGTATATTCGGACATCGGAATGTTTCGGGTCATTTCAGATAAGTTTCGGAGTACCAAGGGTTACTGGAACCCCCTCCGGGAAGTTATTGGGCCTTATGGGCCTAGTGGTGGAAGAGAGGAGGCAGGCCAAGAGGTGGCGCGCGCCCCCTAGCCCAAACCGAATTGGACTAGGGCTAGGGGGGCCGACCCCCCTTTCCTTCTCTTCTTCCTCTCCTTCCTTCTTCTCCTACTTGGATTAGGAAAGGGGGAAACCTACTCCTACTAGGAGTAGGATTCCCCCGTTTGGGCGCGCCCCTTGTGGCCTCCCCTCCTCCTCCTCCCCTCCTTTATATAAGGGGGAAGGGGGCACCCCATAGACACACAAGTTGATCTTTAGCCGTGTGCGGTGCCCCCCTCCACAGTTTTACACCTCGGTCATATTGTCGTAGTGCTTAGGCGAAGCCCTGCGTCGGTAACTTCATCATCACCGTCAACATGCCATCATGCTGACAGAACTCACCCTCGTCCTCAGCTGGATCTAGAGTACGAGGGACATCACCGAGCTTAACGTGTGCAGATCGTGGAGGTGCCATGCATTCGGTACTTGATCGGTTGAATCGCGAAGACGTTCGACTACATCAACCGCGTTACTCAACGCTTCCGCTTCCGGTCTATGAGGGTACGTAGACACACTGTCCCCTCTCATTGCTATGCATATCCTACATAGATCTTGCATGATCATAGGAAAATTTTGAAATACTGCGTTCCCCAACAGTGGCATCCGAGCCAGGTCTATGTGTAGATGTTATCTGCACGAGTAGAACACAAAGAGTTGTGGGTGATAATAGTCATACTGCTTACCACCATGTCATACTTTGATTCGGCGGTATTGTTGGATGAAGCGGCCCAGACCCACATTACATGGCCATGTTCATGAGAATGGTTCTACCGCCGTGCTTCGCACACAGGTGGCTAGTGGGTGTCTATTTCTCCAGCTTTTGTAGAATCGAGTATGACTACGCCCGGTCCTTGTTGAAGGTTAAAACAATACACTTGAGGAAAAATCATTGTGGTTTTTGATGCATAGGTAAGAACGGTTTTTTATAAGCCCGTAGCAGCCACGTAAAACTTGCAACAACAAAGTAAAGGACGTCTAACTTGTTTTTGCAGGGCATGTTGTGATGTGATATGTGATACGTCTCCAACGTATCTATAATTTATGAAGTATTCATGCTATTATATTATCAACCTTGGATGTTTTATATGCATTTTTATGCTATTTTATATGGTTTTTGGGACTAACCTATTAACCTAGAGCCCAGTGCCAATTTCTGTTTCTTTCATTGTTTTTGAGTTTTACAGAAAAGGAATATCAAACGGAGTCCAATTGACATGCCAATTTTTGATGACTTTATGGACCAAAAGAAGACCCCAGAGTAAAAGAGTTGGGCCAGAAGAGTCCCGGGGCATCCATGAAGGTGGGGGTGCCCCCCCCCCCCAGGCGCGTGGGCCTGCCTCGTGGACGACTCAGGCACCTCCTTGACGTGAGACCGATGCCAAAAATTCCTATAAATACAAAAACCTCCGAAAATTAACCTAGATCGGGAGTTCCGCCGCCAGAAGCCTCCGTAGCCACCGAAAACCAATCTAGGCCCTCTCTGGCACCCTGCCGAAGGGGGCCATCATCACCGAAGGGCACGGAGGAGGATCTCGGAAGGGCCATCATCACCATGAAGGCCAAGGATCAAAGGAAGAACCTCTCCCCATCTAGGGGGGAGGCCATGGAGGAGGAAGCACAAGGGGGAGAACCTCTCCTCCTCTCTATTGGTGGCACTGGAGTGCCATCGAGAGAGGAATCATCGCCGCGGTGATCGTCTTCATCAACATCACCATCCTCATATCTTTTATGTACGCGGTCCACTCTCCCGCATCCCGCGGTAATCCCTACTTGAACATGGTGCTTTATGCCACATATTATGATCCATTGATGTGTTGCCATCCTATGATGTTTTGAGAAGATATCCTTTGTCTTTGGGTTGATTGATGATCTATAATGGTATGAGTTATATGTTTTACTTTGGTGTTGTCCTATGGTGCCCTTCGTGTCGCGCATGCGTAAGGGATCCCCGCTGTAGGGTGTTGCAATACGTTCATGATTCACTTATAGTGGGTTGGTGAGTGACTGAAACACAAACCCGAGTAAGGGGGTTGTTGCGTATGGGAATAAAGAGGACTTGATGCTTTAATGCTATGGTTGGGTTTTACCTTAATGATCTTTAGTAGTTGTGGATGCTTGCTAGAGGTCCAATCGTAAGTGCATATGATCCAAGTAGAGAAAGTATGCTAGCTTATGCCTCTCCCTCATATGAAACTGCAATAGTGATTACCGGTCTTGTTAACGATTGCCTAGGACAATTCCACACACGATCCATCCTTATTCCACACTCGCTATTTATAATATTTAGTAATATATTCTAACTTCATGATAACAACACCTACTTTTATCTTTTAGCTCTCCGATATCATACAAAGTTATCCTCTTCATACCCACAACCTAGTTTTATTTCTCATTGCTAGTTGGAAGCAAACGTTTGGTGTACGTAGAGTCGTATCAGTGGCAGATAGGGCTTGAGAGAATATTGATCTTACCTTTAGCTCCTTGTGGATTCGACACTCCGTACTTATCACTTCCACCATTGGGAATTGCTACGATGATTCCCTGCACTTGGGGATTATCAAGCTCTTTTCTGGCGTCGTTGCCGGGGAGCAATAGCGTCGGGTTGATATTCTCGTGTGTGTGCTACCTCTTGAGCACTTCGTTGGATTTCCCCGAAGAGGAAGGGATGATGCAGCAAAGTAGCGTAAGTATTTCCCTCAGTTTTTGAGAACCAAGGTATCAATCCAGTAGGAGGCTATGCTCGAGTCCCTCGTACCTACACAAAAACAATAGCTCAACGCAACCAACGCGCTTAGGGTTTGTCAATCCCTTCACGGTCACTTACGAAAGTGAGATCTGATAGAGATGATAAATAATATTTTTTGGTATTTTTGGTATAGAGATGCAAAGTAAATAAAGTAAAAGCAAAGTAAAAACAAAGCAATAGTAAAGTGATGGAGATTGATATGATGAGAAAGAGACCCGGGGGCCATTGGTTTCACTAGTGGCTTCTCTCAAGAGCATAAGTATTCTACGGTGGGTGAACAAATTACTGTTGAGCAATTGACAGAATTGAGCATAGTTATGAGAATATCTAGGTATGATCATGTATATAGGTATCACGTCCGAGACAAGTAGACCGAAACGATTCTGCATCTACTACTATTACTCCACTCATCGACCGCTATCCAACATGCATCTAGAGTATTATGTTAAAAACAGAGTATCGCCTTAAGCAAGATGACATGATGTAGAGGGATAGTTTCATGCAATATGATAAAAACACCATCTTGTTATCCTCGATGGCAACAATACACTACGTGCTTTGCTGCCCCTTCTCTCACTTGGAAAGGACACCGCAAGATTGAACCCAAAGCTAAGCACTTCTCCCATGGCAAGAACAACCAATCTACACTAGTGCAGAACCGGGCAATAGCACCGGTTCGTAAGGCCCTTTAGTGCCGGTTTGGTAACCGGCGCTAAAATGTAGGCACTAAAGGCCCCCCCTTTAGTACCGGTTCAGCACGAACCGGTGCTAAAGGGCAACCACGTGGCACGAGCCAGCTTCGGGGGCAGGGAGCCCTTTAGTACCGGTTGATGTCACCAACCGGTATTAAAATGTTGGGGGGGTTTTAGGTTTATGATTTCTTTTTCATTTAATTTTGTGTTTTCCATTTAATTATTTTTCATTTGGTGGTATTTTACGATACTACATATTGTACACGTTATGCATATATATAAATAGAATTTCTAGTAGAACCGATCATAATATATATATATATCATCGAATGTCTCACAACCACCATTAATTAATTCACACACACACACACACACACACACACACACACACACACACACACATATATATATATATATATATATATATATATATATACAATTTCTCCTAATTTGTGCCTTCGGAGCCAGTGGCATTAGCCTAGCTAATTGGTGCCTTCGGAGCACGATAACAATTGGAAGTGGTTCATGGGGACGGTAGCGGGTAATAGTATTCTCCTTTGGGATCTATGACCTGGTCGAGCAAAAATCCCGCTATTTCCTCTTGAATTGCTTCTATGCGGTCCTGTGCTAGGAGCTTGTCCCACACCTCTTTGAACTGTTAAGAAGGAGATCAATATGCATGTGTATTAGTTATGTGACTAGATATCGATAATGGTGTAAAAATTGTGAATAGTGTTCTGACAATCGATATCGTACCCACTCCTGTCTTTGAGATTTGCTCCTTTCGGACGCCATCATGCGAATGTTCTCGCAAACATAGTATGCACATAGATCATTCCCCGGCGCCTGCTTCAGGGCCTTTACGAGAATGGAATTTGATCAGATAATAATTAATCAAGCATGATAATTAAAGAGATGGCAGCTAGCTAGTACTACTTAATTACTTACCTTGGGTCGATACCATTTCAGATTTTGTTTCCATGGGCCTGGAGTGACCCTGATGAACTTTGCCCAAGCCCTGCCCGCCGACAAAGAAAATGAATAAATGGGTTATTAAATAGTTGTTATCAGGAAATGACGAACTAATTAAATAGGCCGAGATATAGTTAATAATGATTGAAATTACCTGTTGACTATCCCCTTCACGATGGTGTAGTCACTTGCTTTCTTAAGTAGCGAGTCTATTACTTCAACTGTTCCTTCATCAACTTTAATGATTAACAAGATCCAGTGAAATCTGCATGCACACACGTTTGCATGTCTTAATTAAGCGGGCATATGTAAGCAAAAACATGTAGCTATAGCTAGTAGGGAAAAACAGAATTTGTAGTACAAGACAGTGTGACTCACTGGAAGTTGTAAGGAAGTAGTATATCTTCATTGTATTTGAGTTCCTTGAAGAACTGTAGCATGCTTTCCTCTACACATTTTGCGTGATATGGATCTATTTTCCATGTGTATTCATTAATGGTATTTGGGTCAACGAACCCAATGCCATAGCGTCCACCTTTTTTCATTTCATAAATCTTCATCCTGCATAATACCACAGAAAAGAATATAGTGAGGATAATTACAGGTAATGATTGATCAAAATGATCAGCTAGCTTGAGACTTAAATTACAGAAAGAAATCACTTACAGACAATAGCAACTGACGATAGATTTGTCGAGTGCGTCTTTATTGTATAGCTGAAAAAGTTCTGAATACTCAACGGTCACAGCTTTCTTATGGTAGTAATGCTCCTCGTTGACATTCACCATGAGGGACTCTCGATTGGAAATCTTGGTAATGTCCATGTACCATTGATGCAATTCATACATTCTCGTTGGGAGCTTATTGACCTCCTCTGGCTCGACCAAAGGTTGGCCCCGGGCATATTTCCGTTTTATTTCCTCCTCTCTAGTCGGAGACATGGGCTCGATATCGAGGAGTTGTCCAACAGTGATCCCGATCGATTCAGCCTGCGCAATATGCTCCTCGGTTATTACCACATCGCCCACCCCGGGAACGTTAACGGTTTGCCCACAATAATATTGGGCGCGCCTACTCTCATGTGTTGTTGGCACAACAAGCGGGGGGATTGATTGCGCCGCCTGTTCTCCCAGCTGGGGAACGGTTTTACCGCTCCTTTTGCCAGCTGATTTGCTCGAGCTCGAGCTCGCCTCTTTCTGTAGACGTGCTCGATTTAACTTCCTGAGGTGGCGCTCATAGTCTGTGTCAACAGGCTTGGGAGCTGGTGGTCTAGCCATACGAATGAAGTGGTCAATCTTTTCCACAGGCACTTTCTCCCTTGGCGGCGGTGGCGGTTTCGGTGCAAAATGGGCTTCCACCTCGGCCTTCGATATGGCTACGTTTTCCTCCTCGGACTTGTCGTAAGGCCTCTGCGGAAGAGGCACGAGGCTTGGACCATATTGAAATCGCTTGCCTCCGCCTGTACCTGCAGTACTACCTCGACTTGTACCGCTACGCACCATAGCTGAGGCGGCTCTCTTCCGTGATTGCTGAGGCGGCGAAGACGGCTGACGTGGCTGAGTTGGAGGAGGAGGAGTGGCCTGAAGCTGTGCCGGACTTGGAGGAGGAGTGGCCTGAAGCTGTGCCGGACTTGGAGGAGGAGTGGCCTGACGCTTTGCCGGACTTGGAGGAGGAGTGGCCTGAAGCTGTGCCGGACTTGGAGGAGGAGTGGCCTGACGCGTTGGTGGACTTGGAGGAGCGGGAGTCTGCTGACTCGGTGGCGGACTGCGACGAGGAGTCGGATGACGCGGTGTCGGTGGCCTTCGAAAGATGATGCAATCCTTTCTCCATAGGATGATACGATGGTTGGCCTCTCCTAGTGTGTGCTCATCGTCACCTCTAGGAATGTCAAGCTCTAGCCCCGAATATTGGTCCACCACCTCATCAACCAAGACACGAGCATAGCCCGCTGGAATCGGGTTGCAATGGAAGGTTGCCTCGGGGGGATTTGTAAAAGCAAGGGCGTCCGCCACCTTCATGGATATGTTCTTCATTTTGAAGTGTAGCTCGCAGTTAGTGTTCTCCATGATGTCATCCACTGGGTAGCTATCCAGCAATGCGTCGCCCGGGGCGGAACCCACGCTGCTTCTCGGCATGGATGGGACGGTGCTATCCATTGGTGGATCATCCGCTAGCTGCTGAGACCCCCTTTGCTGGCTAAGTGAGTCGATCTGCTCCTGCTGCCGCTGGAATTTGATTGCCAAGTCCGCGTGCGCTGATTCTAGGCCTTGAAGGCGTTCATAGTCTAGCTTCCTCTGCTCCTCCTCCATCTTCCTCTTCTTCTCCTCCGCAATCTTCTTTCTCGCACGGGTTCTGTAGTCGGCGTTCCAGTCCGAAAACCCCTCATACCACGGAATAGCGCCCATGCCTTGTGTTCTTCCCGGGTGTTCAGGATTTCCCAGGGCACGCGTAAGCTCGTCGTTCTCTCTGTTGGGCTCGAACAACCCGGATCGAGCCTCTTCTATTGCAACAAGTAGCTTATCTTCGGCTCCGTCCAGACATGCCTTCTTCGAAACTTTGCCTGTCTTCGGGTCCAACTCCCCCCATGCGCATAGAACCAAGTCCTGCACCTGGGGGGCCAGCTCAATGTTTCTGGAGTGACACCTGCATCCAACATCTCTTTCTCAGACTTATCCCACTTAGGCATTCCCACCGCATAGCCACCTGGCCCCAGCTTATGGAACTTATCCTTTTTTGCGGCATTGGCCTTGTTTATTCTCGACCGTTCCTTAGATAATTCTGAATCCTTGAATTTCACGAAATCGTCCCAATGAGCACTTTGGTTCTCTAGTGTTCCCTCGAATACTGGAGTCTTCCTTCCTCCGTTGACGTACTTGGCCCATTCACGAATCTTGTGGTTCTTGAATGCAACCGCCATCTTCCTAAGAGCAGCGTCCTTGACTTTCTCCACATCTGCATCTGTGAAATGATCTGGTAGGGTGAAATGTTCCATGAGCGTTTCCCAAAGCAAATGTTTTTGTCTGTCGTCGACAAAAGTAACTCCTGGACGTGGCTTTGCTGGCTCTCTCCATTCTTGAAGGGAGATCGGGAGTTGGTCCTTCACAAGAACTCCGCACTGACGAACGAACTTGTCCGCAATCTTCTTAGGCGCGAATGGTTCGCCATTAGGTCTGATTGCCTCGATATTGTACTTTACGCCCTCCTTCAACTTTTTGTTCGGGCCTCGTTTCGTCCTGTTGCCTGAAGATTTGCTCGATCCGGATGGCTGAAAGAAGAAAGATCGATTCGTTAATATATCTTCAAGTCATTTAAAACATGTGATGATCACCAGATGCCTGCTTATATAAATATATATACCTCGCCGGTCTTTGTTGTTTCAAGATCAACATTTTCTTCGTCATGTTCATAGTTCACGCCTTCATCAATTCGGTCGTCGCGATCGAATATCTTATCACCCTCCCCGGTGTTGTTTAGATATTCGGAGCCGTCATAATCTTCTTCATTCTGATCATCATCTGGCCCGCGAGGATTGCGTATGATATTGAACAGGGCCTCTTCTCCCTCTCTGTCGGTATTGTCTGCCATAGGTTTGGTTTAACTAATCCAAACGAAATATATTCAAATTACAATGCATGGATGCAATCAATTAATAAGGAAAAACTGAATCAATCATAGTACATAATAAGCATCATCGAATATAATCTCGAATACATCGTCTTGAGTAATAGATATAATCTCGAATATATCGTCTCGAATAATAGATATAATCTCGAATACATTGTCTCGAATAATATATATCTTCAAGTCATTTAAATCATGCGGCGCGGGCGGTGGACACCCAAAGAGAAGGAACCCTCACAGGATCATAGCTGAAGTGAGATCCCTGAAGAAACTGCCAGGTATTGGAGAACCTGCCGCCCTCTAATGCAACCATGTAGCGATGGACGTGCTCGTCCTCCTCCCTGACACGGCGACATACCACCTCCGGCGGGGCCGGCTCCCTCTGCACCAAAACTGGCCCACGCGAACGCCAACAAACGAGATCAGGGTCGACGACCGGGGCCGGGTTCCTCATCAAGCGGCGCACCCCTCCAGGCAGCACCTCCCAGTGCCAGCCCAGCGGAGCCCAGTCCCGGACATGGGTCAGCTGGACGTCGTCGCGGATGGGTCGACAGCAAGGATGCGGGCCGGGAATCGTCGAGAACAAATACTAGCTATATGCCCGCAAAAAGTAACATTTTTTAATGATTGGATTTTGATAACTAAAATTTCTAACATTTCTATATAACAAACATTCCTATAACATTTCTAACAATGCTATATAACTAATATTTCTATAACATTTCTAATATTTCTATAACTAAAAAACAGAAAAAAATATAACATTTCTATATATATAACTAACATTTGTATAACATTTCTAATATTTCTATAACTAAAAAAAAGAAAAATTTCTAACTTTTTCTAACTATTTCTATAACTAAAAAACAGAAAAATTCCTAACAATTCTAACTTTTCTATTACATTTCTAACAATGCTATATAACTAACTATTTCTATAACTAAAAAAAGAAAAATTTCTAACTTTTTTATAACTATTTCTGTAACTAAAAAAGAGAAAAATTCCTAACAATTCTAAGTTTTCTATAACATTTCTAACAATGCTATATAACTAACTATTTCTATAACTAAAAAGAAAAATTTCTAACATCTTTATAACAATTTCTTTAACTAAAAAACTAAAAAAATGTATGTGTGTGTGTGTGTGCTCACTGGCGAGGCGAGAGGCGACGGGGGGCGGCGACAGGGACGGCGACGGGCGCAGCGACAACGGGGATGGCGACGACGGGGACAGGGACGGGGCGGCGACGACGGGGACGGGCCGGGGCGGCGACGACGGGGACGGGCCGGGGCGGCGACGACGGGGACGGGGCGGCGATGACGGGGACGGGGACGACGCGGGACGGGCCAGGACGGCACGGCGGTGACGACGGTGACGACGGGGCGGCGACGAGGGATATGGAGACGGGGGCGGCGGGCGACGGGGCAGAGGAGAAGAAGCAGATGAGAAACTGAAATTTTTGAAGTGTTTAGTTATATAGGATGGACCTTTAGTACCGGTTGGAGCCACCAACCGGTACTAAAGGCCTGTTTTGGCCAGGCCAAGCGGCGGGAACCGCACACCCTTTAGTACCGGGTGGTGGCTCCAACCGGTACTAAAGGGGGGCCTTTAGTACCGGTTGGAGCCACCACCCGGTACTAAAGGGGGTGCGCTGGCAAGGTGCTGTGCGGCAAGTTTAGTCCCACCTCGCTAGCCGAGGGGCGTCCGCACTGGTTTATAAACCCCCGTGCGGTAGCTCTCTCGAGCTCCTCTCCAAAGCAGGCCTACTGGGCCTACATGTTCTGTGCTGCCCTGTGGGCCTACTGGGCCTTTGCGGGCCTGCATCCTGGCCCAACAACAGGTTGGGTTTCTAGTCGTATGCAGGCCGCTCTGGCCCAGTAGGCGGGCTTTTTTTTATTTTTTTGCTTTATTTATTTTTAGTTGTTTTTTGTGTATTTAGAGTTTCTTTGTGAATATTTTTGCTTTAGGTACAAAAAATTACAAACTTTCTGTTAGTGCCCGTAGTTTTCAAATTTGAATAGTTTAAATTTTGAATTATTTGAAATTAGTGTGAATCACTAGTTTGTGAATAACTTAACTTTAAAAATCAGTAAAGGCATGAAAGAATTTGTTTGCACATAAAATTTCTTCGCGTTTCAAATGCCAAAACACATAACTACCCTAACTATTACAGAGATTCCCTCCTGGGTGTGAAACACAGAAGAAAGTGATGATAGTGAAGCCGATCACATCCCAGATCTTTGGGTGTGAAACTTTTTCTTCGCGTGTGTCCCTTTGCGCCGTAACCATGGAAAATCTTCATCATTTAACGGGATGCTCGGGTCAATATTCACTGTGAATGGAGCAATTTCATCAAACTTTTCATAATCTTCTGACATGTCTGTCTTGTCATCCACTCCCATGATGTTTCTCTTCCCAGAAAGAACTATGTGCCGCTTTGGCTCATCGTACGATGCATTCGCTTCCTTATCTTTTCTTTTTCTTGGCTTGGTAGACATGTCCTTCACATAGAAAACCTGTGCCACATCATTGGCTAGGACGAATGGTTCGTCTGCATACGCAAGATTGTTGAGATCCACTGTTGTCATTCCGTACTGCGGGTCTTCCGTTACCCCGCCTCGTGTCATATTGACCCATTTGCACCGAAACAAAGGGACCTTCAAACCACGTCGATAGTCAAGTTCCCATATGTCCTGTATATAACCATAATATGTTTCCTTTCCTGTCTTGGTTTCTGCATCAAAGCGGACACCACTGTTTTGGTTGGTGCTCTTCTTATCTTGGGCGATCGTGTAAAATGTATTACCATTTATCTCGTACCCTTTGAAAGTCATTATATTCGAAGATGGTAACTGGGACAGCAAGTACAGGTCATCTTCAATAGAGGTGTCATGCATGGTACGTGTCTGCAACCAGCTGGCGAAACTCCTGGTTTGTTCACGTGTAATCCAGTCATCAGACCGCTCCGGGTGTTTGGAGCGTAGCAAATTCTTGTGTTCATCCATATACGGAGCCACCAAGGCGGAATTCTGTAGAACTGTGTAGTGTGCTTCAGTGAGAGAATGTCCGTCCATACATATTATTTGTTCCCCTCCTAGCGTGCCTTTTCCATCCAGTCTGCCCTTATGCCGCGATTCAGGAACACCAATCGGCTTAAGGTCAGGAATAAAGTCAATACAAAACTCAATGACCTCCTCATTTTCATGGCCCTTGGAGATGCTTCCTTCTGGCCTAGCACGGTTATGAACATATTTCTTTAAGACTCCCATGAACCTCTCAAAGGGGAACATATTGTGTAGAAATACAGGACCCAAAACGTTAATCTCTTCGCATAGGTGAACTAGGACGTGCGTCATGATGTTGAAGAAGGATGGTGGGAACACCAACTCGAAACTGACAAGACATTGCACCAAATCATTCTCTAACCTTGGTATGATTTCTGGATCGATTACCTTCTGAGAGATTGCATTGAGAAATGCACATAGCTTCACAATGGCTAATCGAACGTTTTCCGGTAGAAGCCCCCTCAATGCAACCGGAAGCAGTTGCGTCATAATCACGTGGCAGTCATGAGACTTTAGGTTCTGGAACTTTTTCTCTGCCATGTTTATTATTCCCTTTATATTCGACGAGAAGCCAGACGGTACCTTAATACTAAGCAGGCATTCAAAGAAGATTTCCTTCTCTTCTTTGGTAAGAGCGTAGCTTGCATGACCCTGATGTATGCCGTCTTTTCCGTGCATACGTTGCTGGTCCTCCCGTGCCTCAGGTGTATCTTTTGTCTTCCCATACACGCCCAAGAAGCCAAGCAGGGTCACACAAAGATTCTTCGTCACGTGCATCACGTCGATTGCGGAGCGGACCTCTAGGTCTTTCCAATAGGGCAGGTCCCAAAATATAGATTTCTTCTTCCACATGGGTGCGCGTCCGTCAGCGTCATTCGGAACAGGTTGTCCACCAGGACCCTTTCCAAAGACCACCTTCAAATCCTTGACCATATCATGTACATCAGCACCAGTACGGTGGCGAGGCTTCGTCCGGTGATCCGCCTCACCTTTGAAATGCTTGCCTTTCTTTCTTACGGGATGCCTGCTCGGAAGAAATCGACGATGTCCCAGGTACACATTCTTCTTACAATTAGCCAAATATATACTGTCGGTATCGTCCAAACAGTGCGTGCATGCGCGGTATCCCTTGTTTGTCTGTCCTGAAAGGTTACTGAGAGCAGGCCAATCATTGATGGTCACGAACAGCAACGCCTTTAGGTCAAATTCTTCCCCCATGTGCTCATCCCACGCACGTACACCTGTTCCATTCCACAGTTGTAAGAGTTCTTCAACTAATGGCCTTAGGTACACATCAATGTCGTTGCCGGGTTGCTTAGGGCCTTGGATGAGCACTGGCATCATAATGAACTTCCGCTTCATGCACAACCAAGGAGGAAGGTTATACAAACATAGAGTCACAGGCCAGGTGCTATGGTTGCTGCTCTGCTCCCCAAAAGGATTAATGCCATCTGCGCTTAGACCAAACCATACGTTCCTTGCGTCATCTGCAAACTCCTTCCCGTACTTTCTTTCGATTTTTCTCCACTGCGACCCGTCAGCGGGTACTCTCAACTTTCCGTCTTTCTTACGGTCTTCTCTGTGCCATCGCATCGCCTTGGCATGCTCTTTGTTTTGGAACAAACGTTTCAACCGTGGTATTATAGGAGCATACCACATCACCTTGGCAGGAATCTTCTTCCTGGGGCGCTCGCCCTCGACATCACCAGGGTCATCGCGGCTGATCTTATAGCGCAATGCACCGCATACCGGGCAAGCGTTCAAATCCTCGTACTCACCGCGGTAGAGGATGCAATCATTAGGGCATGCATGTATCTTCTGCACCTCTAACCCTAGAGGGCAGACAGCCTTCTTTGCTTGGTACGTACTCTCGGGCAATTCGTTGTCCTTTGGAAGCATATCCTTTATCATTACCAGCAACTTTCCAAATCCCTTGTCAGATACACCATTCTCTTCCTTCCATTGCAGCAATTCCAGTGTGGTGCCCAGCTTTTTCTTGTCACCTACGCAATTCGGGTACATCAATTTTTTGTTGTCCTCTAACATGCGCTGCAACTTCTTCTTCTCCAAGTCACTTGCGTAGTTTCTCTTTGCATCAGCAATGGCCCGACCTAGATCATCAACGGCTCATTCGATGCCTCTTCTTCAGCTTCTTCCCGCATTGCCGGCTGAGCTTCTTCCCTCATTGTTGTATCATCATATTCAGGGAACCCATGGCCAGGATAGCTGTCGTCGTCCTCTTCTTCTTCGTTGTATTCCATCATGACCTCTCTTTCTCCATGCTTGGTCCAAACATTATAGTGGGGCATGAAATCGGACTCAAACAGGTGGATGTGAATGGTTCTTGACATAGAGTAATTGCAACCATTCTTACAGCCAGCACATGGACAATGCATAAAACCATCCGCTCGCTTGTTTGCCTCAGCCGCAAGCAGAAAAGTACGCACGCCATTAATGAACTCGGGAGAGCATCGGTCATCGTACATCCATTGCCGGCTCATCTTCAATACACAGCACCGAAAACATCAAATTAATACAATACATAAAGTTCATACATAAAGATCATACAACACTTAAATGCAACAAACAAATAACTCTCTAGCTAAAGAATTTAAATGCAACAACAAATGCGATCAAGATCGCAACTAAGGTAACAATTGATCCAACAGCATAATGATACCAAGCCTCACTATGAATGGCATATTTTCTAATCTTTCTAATCTTCAAGCGCATTTTCTCCATCTTAATCTTGTGATCATCGACGACATCGGCAACATGCAACTCCAATTCCATCTTCTCCCCCTCAATTCTTTTCAATTTTTCCTTCAAATCCTCGTTTTCTCTTTCAACTAAATTTAACCTCTCGACAATAGGGTCGGTTGGAATTTCGGGTTCAACTACCTCCTACATACAAATATCTATGTCAACTTGATGGGCATAATTTGTCATAAACACGAAATGCAATGAATAGTTTTAAAAGAGAATATACCACATCCGAATCATAACCCGGACGAGGGCCGACGGGGACGGATATCAAAACCATGGCACTATGCATAACAAACAACGTATGGGTAAGATAATTATACGAGTAACTATATATCCAAATCACACAAACATCATTTTTTATATAAAACTTCATGAACAAGAGGCTCACCACAAGGTGGTGCCGGCGACGGGACGTTGCGAGCGATCGACGGTGGTTACGACGGAGATTTAGAAGGTACTAAGTAAACCACACCTACATATGCAAAACTAAGTGTTATTTTTGACCTCAAATTGCATATAAATCAAATACTAGCACATATATATAATTCCTCCCAAATTACTAAACTCAAAAATCAATCACTATATAAAGCATTGCACGAGCTAATCTAGCAATGAGAGATGAAAGGAAAAAGTTGCTAACCTTTGTGATCATTTGAATGGATGGGGGCCTTCAAATCTTGGGCAAAATGTGTGATGAGCTTGAGAGGAAGAGGGAAAAGAACAGAGAGGAGAGGGGAAAGGGGAAGAACAGAGCGAGCTCGGGTGGACGAAGGGTCTATGTAGGACGACCTTTAGTACCGGTTCGTGATACGACCCGGTACTAAAGGTGCTGGAGGGGCCCCGGACTGACAACATCCTGCCACCACTCACTTTAGTACCGGTTCGTGGCACGAACCGGTGCTAAAGGTTCGCCACGAACCGGTACTAATGAGAGCGGCCCGGCTAGCCGTTGGAACCGGCACTAATGTACACATTAGTGCCGGCTCAAATTCAAACCGGCACTAATGTGCTTCACGTTTGACCCTTTTTCTACTAGTGCTAGTAGGCCAAACCAAACTGATAATTCAAAGAGACTTGCAAAGATAACCAATCATACATAAAAGAATTCAGAGAAGATTCAAATATTATTCATAGAAAGAATTGATCATAAACGCACAATTCATCGGTCTCAACAAACACACCGCAAAACAAAAAAGAAGATTACATCGAATTGATCTCCACGAGAGAGGAGGAGAACATTGTATTGAGATCCAAAAAGAGAGAAGAAGCCATCCAGATACTAGCTATGGACCCGTAGGTCTGAAGTAAACTACTCACACTTCATCGGAGGGGCTTGGATGATGATGTAGAAGCCCTCCGTGATCGATGCCCCCTCCGGCGGAGCTCCGGAATAGGCCCCAAGATCGGATCTCGTGGATACAGAAAGTTGCGGCGGTGGAGTTAGGTTTTTGGCTCCGTCCCCGATCGTTTGGGGGTACGTGGATATATATAGGAGGAAGAAGTACGTCGGTGGAGCTTCGAGGGGCCCACGAGGCAGGGGGTGCGCCCTAGAGGGGGCCTACCCTCGTGAGCACCTCGTGGCTTTCTTGACGGATGGTCCAAGTCTCCTGGATCTTATCTGATGAGAAAATCATGTTTCCGAAGGTTTCATTCCATTTGGACTCCGTTTGATATTCCTTTTCTTCGAAACCCTAAAACAGGCAAAAAACAACAATTCTAGGCTGGGCCTCCGATTAATAGGTTAGTCCCAAAATTAATAGAAAAGTGGAAAATAAAGCCCAATAATGTCTAAAACAGTAGATAATATAGCATGGAGCAATCAAAAATTATAGATACGTTGGAGACGTATTAGTGTGCTTGTTTGCTTTCTTCACTAAGTAGATCTTGTTTTTCCTTTTTGTTTCTGTTTCTATTTCACTAAGTGTGCCAGTCGCCCCAAAGTTCAACCCATGGTCCTCCTGTCCGATCACCTCCGATCACCTGGACCACCCCACTAGTATCCGTCATGGCGGATTCGCCGCACTGGTCCTAGACCCAATCATCGACGGATTTCACCTCACTCAAGTCCTTATGGACGGTGGCGGCAGCCTGAACCTGCTTTATCAGGACACAGTGTGCAAAATGGGTATAGACCCCTCAAGGATCAAACCCACAAAAACGACCTTCAAAGGCGTCATACCAGGTGTAGAGGCCCATTGCACAGGCTCAGTCACACTGGAAGTGGTCTTCGGATCTCCGGATAAACTTCCGAAGCGAGGAGTTAATCTTCGATATAGTCCCATTCCGCAGTGGCTATCATGCACTGCTCCGGCAAACCGCATTCGCGAGATTCAACGTAGTACCACACTATGCATATCTCAAGCTCAAGATGCCGGGACCTCGGGGGCCGTCACAGTTAATGGAAACACAGAGCGCTCTCTCCGTACGGAGGAGCACATTGCGGCCCTTGCAGCAGAAGCACAAAGCAGCCTCTTAAGGCACTCCACCAGTTCGGCGATTCAAGACCCGGACAGTTTCAAGCACGCTCAGAGTAATCGGCAACAAGACTGCCTGGCACGTTCTGAGCTCACATAGAAATGCGGTCCCCACCCCAGTACCAGCCAAACGGTAAAATCCAGGTCTGACCTCGGCCATGTGGTTCGGGTCAGTCTTGGTATACCGCGTCTTCACCATGGCCCAGGCTTCCTTGGCACCTTGACGGCAGGCCGATATCTTCCATAATCGGAAGCGTCGCCGTGCTCCCTTGAGCTTCTCCGCAAGCTCTCCAATGCCTTCTGGCAGGGAGACGGCTGGCCACAAGGCCTGGGCAACACCTTGCTTCACCTGCCGAACTTGTTCGTGCAGTTGTGAGAGCTCCGATAGAAGATCACCCGCAGACCCGGGCATCTCCTCCGCGTGATGACCCGTAAGCATACCTGCAGAGATAACTCTATTAGCCAGCTTCTCTGCCGACCCCTTTTTTAGGGGTTCGTTCAAGCACTTACTGAAAATGCCACGTCGAAGCCGCTTATTCTCCTTCTCGGAGTCCGCAAGCTGGGCTCGAACATCTTTCAGTTCCATGCTCAGCTTGGTATTGGCGTCTTGGAGATTTTTTCTCCTGCCTGACCTCAGTCAGCACGCGTTCGCCAGCCTTTAGCTGTCGTACGGCATGCTGGTCCTCCGGATTGTCTCCGGATTCATCTGCAATATCTATTGTTAGATCTGCAGCCACGCCGCACGCTATATGGTACCTGTCATTCTTTGAAAGAAATGTTACCAGTTGGGGACTTTTTAGGTTCCTTCAATGCGGCAACAGCGGCCCGAAGTTGGGTCTTGCATTCCTCCAGCTCCTGTGACAGTCGAGTATTTCTTCTCTGTAGGAACCTGCACAATAAGATGATCCTTAAATCAGTTTTGCTAATTGTTTCAAGTCTCAGGGGCTACTGATACATATAATCGTCAGATTTGCTTACCCGTACATCCTTTACATACTGGTCCGTGGCTCTGGCTAGACAATTTTGAGCAGCACGGAGGTACGCCTCTCCAGAATTGAAGGCATCAAATGCATCTGGTGAGAAGCAAGCGTCGCGGAGTATGGCCCGACGATGCCTATGATTCATGGCGCTCTCTACTTCTGAATTTGTAGCGGATAGCCTATCCACATCCTCTGTAGGGGGAGTATTCGGTGTCCGCCCCGTGTCGGCTTCCGCCTCTATGTCTGGTCCTGGAGCCCGACTGGTTGAAGCGTGATCGGCAGCCTCACCGAACATATTCCGGCGAGCGTTTCTTCTTTTAAAGAAACATGGACGTCATTACATTTCAAGAAATACGACTACCACGGAGCGGGGTTTCTGTCATACCTCTGCGTCGGCGTCTCCGTCCTGACCGCCTTCCTTTTTGGCCGGCCCGGCCTCGGTGCCTCTTGTTGGCGAGTTGTTTCGGGTTCGGCATGGCGTCCCGAATGCCTTCCCTGTAAAACACCATATGTATATGGTAGGTGAAGTGTCTAAAAGGGGATCCTAGTTTTTGGAGTTGGGATTTTTGGTTTTTCTTACGTGCGACGCAGGAAGCAGTCCGGGATAGTCGGCCGTAATGGCCACCATGGTGTCATCACAGCTTAATTGATGGAACTGCCAGTCTATCGGCTCCACGAATATGTCCGGATCTTCTTCGAGTCCGGGACCGAGGGCCCGGTCAGGGTCCTCTGGTTGTGGAGATGGGCTGCTGACCTCCGTTATGGCTTTTCGCAGTTCCTGCCACAAAATGGCAAGGTGAGTACCTACGACAAAGAATGCGGGAAGAATGGGAGTAAGGAGATATAACTCACCCAGCTTGGAGGGTTGTACATGGAGAATCCATCCCGTGGCTTGATGCGGATGAACTCCTCTTCCCCTCCCTTGAACAATTCGGACATAATTTTTGCTAAAGCGGCAGCGTTGTCCAGACCCTTACGCCCGCAACGGGTGGCGTCATCTTCCCTGTTAAAACACCACAAGGGGTGCCCTCGATATTGAAGTGGTTGCACTCCCCGCATTATGCATATTGACATAACCTCGATTACTGTCAATCCTGATTGAGCCAGCGCTTTAATTCGGTTCATTAGGTAAAGGACTTCTCCGTTGTCTTCCTCCTGGGTGCTCTGTGGGCGCCAACTTCGGTGTTTCTTCAGAGGACCATTGCTGAACTCAGGAAGACCCCGCCGAACAGGGTCCTAAAGGGGGACGTCCTCCATATAAAACCATTCCGAAGGCCAGCCTTCGGACGTCTTCTTCAGAGTACCGGACAGGTATCTGGTTTCGGTGATGCGCCATATTTTGGCTCCGCCCACTTGATAAAGTGACCCCTTCTGTGTGCGAGGGATGAGGCAAAATAACCTTTTCCACAGCTCGAAATGAGCCTCGCAGCCGAGGAATAACTCGCAGAGGGCAATATAGCGGGCGATGTGTAAAATGGAAGCAGGGGTGAAATTATGCAGTTGGAGGCCGTAAAACTCCAGGAGTCCGTGGAGGAACGGATGAATCGGAAATCCGAGTCCCCTCAATAAATAAGGAAAAGGGCATACCCGCTCCCCCGTAGAGGGGCTGGGGAAGCTCTCCGCTTGCTCCCCGCCATTGTAGGTGGCGAGCCCGGCTCGGACGGGCACCATATACGCTGGAGGGAGAAATCCCTTAGTCTACAGTTCGACTAAACGACTGTGTGGGACGGAACACCTCTCCCAATCACCGGGCTTAGGGCTACGGGGGCAGGAGGAGGAGCTGCGAAGGTCGGCCATGCTGGAGTGGATCTTTCTGAAGCGTGCTCCGATGGATTCTCGCTGGGGGAGGATGGTATGGATTGGATGTAAGAATCCCCATCCCTTTAATAGACAATTTATTTATCTGGCTAGGGGGGCAAATGTAAAAATTCCCTGGTGCCTCGCATTCAATCGACGCATGGAAGATAGCCCTTATTGGGCGCAGAAGCCAAGAGGTTCAACATTTATGGGACCGGACACTGCTTAACAAACGTTCAAAATTTGGAGAAGAACCCGCCTTGCAATGACGAAGACAACACTGCGCGCCAGACTCATCGTCATTGAAGCCTAGTTCGGGGGCTACTGAGGGAGTCCTGGATTAGGGGGTCTCCGGACAGCCGGACTATATCCTTTGGCCGGACTGTTGGACTATGAAGATATGAGATTGAAGACTTCGTCCTGTGTCCGGATGGGACTCTACTTGGCATGGAAGGCAAGCTAGGCAATACGGATATATATATCTCCTCCTTTGTAACCGACCTTGTGTAACCCTAGCCCCCTCCGGTGTCTATATAAACTGGAGGGGTTTAGTCCGTAGGACAACATACAATCATACCATAGGCTAGCTTCTAGGGTTTAGCCTCTCCGATCTCGTGGTAGATCAACTCTTGTACTACTCATATTATCAAGAATAATCAAGCATGACATAGGGTTTTACCTCCTTCAAGAGGGCCCGAACCTGGGTAAAACATCGTGTCCCCTGCCTCTTGTTACCATCCACCTTAGACGCATAGTTCGGGACCACCTACCCGAGATCCGCCGGTTTTGACACCGACAGCCACCGTTCGTAATTCTTTCATACTTGTCACTCATGAGTCATTGCATATCCCGGTACACCTCCGGAGGCATTCATATAGAGTCATATTTTGTTCTAAGAATCGAGTTGTAATTCTTGAGTTGTAAGTAAATAAAAGTGTGATGATCATCATTATTAGAGCATTGTCCCAGTGAGGAAAGGATGATGGAGGCTATTGCTCCCCCACAAGTCAGGATGAGACTCCGGACGAAAAAAATAAATAAAAGAGGCCAAAGAAGCCCAAATAAAAAAAATAGAAAAGAGGCCAAAAAAAGAAAAGGCCCAAAAAATGAAAAAATGAGAGAAAAAGAGAGAAGGGGCAATGCTACTATCCTTTTACCACACTTGTGCTTCACAGTAGCACCATGATCTTCATGATAGAGAGTCTCCTATGTTGTCACTTTCATATACTAGTGGGTATCTTTCATTATAGAACTTGGCTTGTATATTCCAATGACGGCCTTCCTCAAAATGCCCTAGGTCTTCGTGAGCAAGCAAGTTTAATGCACACCCACTTAGTTTCTTTTGTTGAGCTTTCATACATTTATAGCTCTAGTGCGTCCGTTGCATGGCTTGGGGATGCTGATACGTCTCCAACGTATCTACAATTGTTGATTGCTCCATGCTATATTATCTACTGTTTTGGGTGTTTATGGGCTTTATTATACACTTTTATATCATTTTTGGGAGTAACCTATTAACCCATAGCCCAGTGCCAGTTTCTGTTTTTACCCTGTTTTAGGGTTTCGAAGAAAAGGAAAATCAAACGGAGTCCAATTGGCACTGGGCACTGGGCACTAGGTTAATAGGTTAGTCCCAAAAATCATATAAAATAGCACATAAATGCATATAAAACATCCAAGGTTGATAATATAATAGCATGAATACTTCATAAATTATTGATATGTTGGAGACGTATCGATTTCCTCAAACACAACCTCCACTCACACAGACACACACAACCCTCGAAACCATTGGCAGTTCGCCGCCATTGCCGGCTCCTCCATCCTCAACCTCTATCTGTGTGCTGGGGATCTCGAGTAGACAATGGCCAAAAAGAGGTTTATCGCGGCCTTTTTGCCCGACGCCGACGAGGTGTCCCCGTCATCTTCCGCGTGCCCGATCCGCCATCGCCGGTCCCCCGATCCGCCCGCCGCCGCGCCCCTACGCCGGTTCGAGGACTTCCCCGTCCTTCCCCGGACCCGGCAGCCGACGAAGTCCTACCTCGGGGTCCGGCAACGGCGATGGGGGACGTGGGTCGACGAGATTACATATCGATAGACCCACACCCGTCGGTGGCTCAGTAGCTTCCACACGGCCGAGCTCGCGGCCATGTAGTACGACCGCTGGCAGGTCCACTACCACGGCGCGGTGGCTAGGATCAATTTCCCCTTCGGCACACGTCCGGTCCACCTCGTTCCACTGGAGCCAAGGGTGGTGAGCTCGGCTATGGAATGGGAGGACCGCTAGGCGTGGGATCATCTCAAGGCCGAGTCCACCGACGGGGCCTACATGCAATAGCTCCGCCGGCAGCACCCGGAGCTCATGGAGGCGGAGCGGGCGATCTTTGCCGGCGCGCAGGGCGGCGAGGCTATCGCGCTCTCGTCCTATGACGAGGTCGAAGGCGGCAAGGACGGTGGCGTGGAGGGCGGCGAGGTTATCACAGTCTCCTCTGATGACGAGGTCGAAGGTCGCGGCGACGGCGGCGCGGAGGACGTCGAGGTGGGCCCCCAGGACGAGGAGATCGACGTCGACGAGTGGAGGAGTGCCATCCCAAACGACCCCAACGATGTTACTGGCCCGACCCGGCACACGGCACTCCATACATGACGAGGAAGGATTGGCTCGACCTCTACTTCGCCTGAAAGTAGTATAGCTTAGTTTAAATTTATGTTTTATGTTCGTTTATGCAAAACTATCTATGTTTATGTTTGAATGCATGCTACTGTCGGTTGAACCTGCTTTGAACTTGATCAAATTGAAGTTTACAACCTTAAGTTTAAGGGAATGACTAGAAAAGGCCAAAATTTGCTGGAGTATATATATATATATATATATATATATATATATATATATATATATATATATATATATATATATATATGCACTAGGGGTTTTAGTCCTTTAACTTTTTAAGGATCGCCTAGAGATGTCCCTATGACTTGTTTATTTCAGTTCTTCACAATGTGATGCTCTATATGTGCAACTATTTGATGTGCAGTTCAATTTCATCAATAACAGTTTGAACAATACCACTATGAATTATGATATTTGGTTGCTATTGAGGATATTGCAGTGAACATGCCTTTTCATTTTTCAATTGTTGTTTAGCAACATGCATTGTACTGAATGACTAAATATGCAATCCCAGGCTGCATAGCAACAAGGAAGAGTGTTACCTTAATGTTCTGATGACGTCTAGATATACATGTAATAAAATCTTATATAATGGGATGGATGGAATGTTGTACTACATCATTTTTTAATTGTTGTTTAGCTTCTAATATTAACTTGGTACTTTTAGGTACATATATCATTGCCAAAGATCCACACTTCGACCCTTTCTACGCATGGGGCAATGAGATATTCTCGAACCAACATCAAGTGAGGAAACTGATAAAGATTGTTACTAGAATGGGACAAAAGATGTCAATCGAACTATTTGTTTACATTTTATGCAAGACAACAGTGAACTGCAGGATGGTAAGTAAGAACCCTGTAGCCTTCTTTTTACTGCCTGTAATAAGTTGTGTTAGATGACAATATCTGATTTTTTTTCTTTTGAAGTGGATCCTGAAGTAGTTTACTCAAGATTATCTCTAAAACTACATGATTAGTGGCCGGCCATTACAAGGGGTTGTACTAGAGTCATGCATGCCTTCTGCATCCAGGAGAGCACAATAGGGCCATTCTGTAATTCTTAAACATATGTACTTGTGAATTGAATAATGCATTGGTTGTTTGAACCTAATGGATATGAATAAACCTATAGCCTACTTTCAAGTTTAAATTAGGTACAATTTTAAATAGCAGCAATTAAATTAGGGCGAAATTACATTATGCAGGTCATTACGGCAAACACGATTGGTAAAACACAAACGTTTGCGATATTACTAAACAATATAAGTCAGCTAGTTAGGAGCCACCACAACGCTTTGGCATCACTAGCCGTCCGATCAGATCAATCGTCAGTGCTTTGCCATCGCTAGCCAATTAGCTAGTAAGGAGCCACCACAACGCTTTGCCATCACTAGCCGTCCGATCAGATCAATCGTCAGTGCTTTGCCATCGCTAGCCAATTAGATCGATCGCTTTCTGTTTGGATGTCCTGATATTTCTCTTGGGCCACTGCTCCGTGGAGCTATCTGGGTGAGCTGTGATTAATCGGGCTGCGAATGCTTATTGGGCCAGCGGTTGCGTGCGTTCATAAGTGGTGTGTGCTTTCACCAGCGGCCGGCCGTGAGCACTGCTAATACTTTAGGCTCCCAACTTTTTCTTGAATTGATCTTACTTATTTGTCCCAGGAAACTGTGACTCAAAAAAAAGAAATTGTCCCAAGAGACACTTTTATATCCACCCCATTGAGACTATGGAATGGTTTCAATGTCTTTCGGTTTTTTTACCACGTGTCGTGTGTGATGCACATGCGGACATATGCCCATGGCCTTTTGTTGGGGTTAAGTTAGGAATGCCAAGAAGTATCTGCACATCAACTGCGGATGATTCATTAGTCCCGTCTGGATGCTTCTTTGGTGGTGGCGTTGACATAATCAATTTATCCATTTTTGTGTCTCTCAGTTGGTGAGGTTGGGATGCCTATCCTCATATATGTACCTCTAGAAAGTCTCCCATTATTTCCCTAAAAAAGTCTCCAATTATGTGAAATCATCATTTTGATATATATTCTCGGAAAGTGAGAAACACAAGTTTTGAATCGCACTATGGGTTTGGTTTGCAATAGTCCCCCACGTTGCACTACTAACGATGATACTTTGTGCAATTTAGTATACACAGATGACCATTTTATTAGAGAAACATCAGATATTTTTCGAAACCACCGAAAGGTTTTGAGCCCTGAAAAGTTTGATGGCAAGCACGCATCTTAAGTCATTCAATTTCTCTCTAGCACACATTATGTAAGCCACACCATAATCATATTAACTAGCCGATATGAGCTGCAAAGAGGGAATCTCAAACAATCACGTTTTTAAAAAATTGTTCCTCACTATTATATGTCTAAAAAAATTAAAATCTCCTTTACTCTTCTTTGACATTTATGTGTTATGCTGTAAGAAAAATATTATCCACTGTGAAAATTGTCACTTGTTGTATATGCCTATGAAACAATGAAAATATTACTCTTTTTGTTTAAATTGCCGCATGTTTACTTCATGTATGTGAAAGAGTTCTTGAAATAATGTTGATGATCCTTTAAAGCTTCGGTGGGTAATTATATTTTATACATGCTTATTTCTTATGTGTCATTTGACGTGTCATGGTGACGTCACGGTAGGACTGGCATCAAAGTTTGGCCCCTTAGCAAGCATTGCCTACTATCATATTATATTTGTATCATCATCTAATACAGGTGTACTTTATGTAAATGTTTTCTCTTTATATTTTTTCAAATATTTACACAATATTCTATTTTTTTAAATGAACAAGCGCAACAACGCGTGCGATCATGATCTAATACACCATAATCCGAGATGGTTCACAAAGAGGAAACATGTGCAAGCATGCACACAGTTGCCATTTGCAAAGCGTGTGTGATGTCAGACACTATCACATACGGTGCGGGAAAACTAAATGTGTGTGATTGTCTACCTGTCGTACACGGTTTATAATCATGAACTGTTTGTGATGTGCTAGGCATCGTAAATCTCTTGTGCCTGTAATCTTCCTAGAATCTGCCTGGTTTTTAGGTAGAACCACAAAACTCCGACTGCGATGGCAATGCGAGCACAAACGAGTAGCAAGGATGAAGCGTTTGGGATATTCGAGATATCGGAAATGGTTATATAGGGACAACTGTATGCATCAAGGCTCCCTATCCCCGACGGTTTCTGGGTCGTGTGGGAAGGACCCCCCTATCGCCCACACTCACTTTGCGATGGTTCCAAATGCCATGGCGGAAAGGGGTAAGAAACCGTTTGTTTAGGACCGACGCGCACCAGTTAGATGTGAACTATTGGTGTTAAATCACATGATGATGTGAAGTAGATTATTGACTCTAGTGCAAGTGGGAGACTGAAGGAAATATGCCCTAGAGGTAATAATAAAGTTGTTATTTGTATTTCCTTATACATGTAAATGTTCATTATTCATGCTAGAATTGTATTAACTGGAAAACATGTGTGAATACATAGAAAAACAGAGTGTCCCTAGTATGCCTTTTCTTGACTAGCCCGTTAATCAAAGATGGTTAAGTTTCCTAACCATAGACATGTGTTGTCATTTGATGAACGAGATCACATCATTAGGGGAATGATGTGATGGACAAGACCCATCCCTTAGCTTAGCATGCTGATCGTTCAGTTTTATTGCTATTGCTTTCTTCATGACTTATACATATTCCTTTGACTATGAGATTATGCAACTCCCGAATAACGGACGAACACCTTGTGTTCTATCAAAGGTCACAATGTAACTGGGTGATTATAAAGATGATCTACAGGTGTCTCCAAAGGTGTTTGTTGGGTTGGCATAGATCGAGATTAGGATTTGTCAATCCGAGTATTGGAGAGGTATCTTTGGGCCCTCTCGGTAATGAGCATCACTATAAGCCTTGCAAGCAATGTGATTAATGAGTTAGTTGTGGGATGATGCATTACGGAAAGAGTAAAGAGACTTGCCGGTAACGAGATTGAACTCGGTATGATGATACCGAGGATCGAATCTCGGGCCAGTAACATACCGATGACAAAGGGAATAACGTATGTTCTTCTGCGGTTTAACCAATAAAGATATTCGTAGAATATGTAGGAGCCAATATGAGCATCCAGGTTCCGCTATTGGTTATTGACCGGAGATGTTTCTCGGTCATGTCTACATAGTTCTCGAACCCATAGGGTCCGCACGCTTAACGTTCGATGACGATTTATATTATGAGTTATGTGATTTCATGACCGAAGTTTGTTCAAAGTCCCGGATGATATAACGGACATGACGAGGAGTCTTGAAATGCTCGAGAGGTATAGATCTATATATTGGAAGGGTATATTCGGACATCGGAATGTTTCAGGTCGTTTCAGATAAGTTTCGGAGTACCAAGGGTTACCGGAACCCCCTCCAGGAAGTTATTGGGCCTTATGGGCCTAGTGGTGGAAGAGAGGAGGCAGGCCAAGAGGTGGCGCGCGCCCCCTACCCCAAACCGAATTGGACTAGGGCTAGGGGGGCCGACCCCCCTTTCCTTCTCTTCTTCCTCTCCTTCCTTCTTCTCCTACTTGGACTAGGAAAGGGGGAAACCTACTCCTACTAGGAGTAGGATTCCCCCCTTTGGGCGTGCCCCTTGTGGCCTCCCCTCCTCCTCCTCCCCTCCTTTATATAAGGGGGAAGGGGGCACCCCATAGACACACAAGTTGATCTTTAGCCGTGTGCGGTGCCCCCCTCCACAGTTTTACACCTCGGTCATATTGTCGTAGTGCTTAGGCGAAGCCCTGCGTCGGTAACTTCATCATCACCGTCAACATGCCATCGTGCTGATAGAACTCACCCTCGTCCTCAGCTGGATCTAGAGTATGAGGGATGTCACCAAGCTGAACGTGTGCAGATCGCGGAGGTGCCATGCATTCGGTACTTGATCAGCTGGATCGCGAAGACGTTCGACTACATCAACCGCGTTACTCAACGCTTCCGCTTTCGGTCTACGAGGGTACGTAGACACACTGTCGCCTCTCATTTCTATGCATATCCTAGATAGATCTTGCGTGATCATAGGAAAATTTTGAAATACTGCGTTCCCCAACAGTGGCATCCGAGCCAGGTCTATGCGTAGATGTTATCTGCACGAGTAGAACACAAAGAGTTGTGGGTGATAATAGTCATACTGCTTACCAGCATGTCATACTTTGATTCGGCGGTATTGTTGGATGAAGCGGCCCAGACCCACATTACATGGCCATGTTCATGAGACTGGTTCTACCGCCGTGCTTCGCACACAGGTGGCTAGTGGGTGTCTGTTTCTCCAGCTTTAGTAGAATCGAGTGTGACTATGCCCGGTCCTTGTTGAAGGTTACAATAGTACACTTGAAGAAAAATCGTTGTGGTTTTTGATGCATAGGTAAGAATGGTTTTTTCTAAGCCCGTAGCAGCCACGTAAAACTTGCAACAACAAAGTAAAGGACGTCTAACTTGTTTTTGCAGGGCATGTTGTGATGTGATATGTGATACGTCTCCAACGTATCTATAATTTATGAAGTATTCATGCTATTATATTATCAACCTTGGATGTTTTATATGCATTTTTATGCTATTTTATATGGTTTTTCGGACTAACCTATTAACCTAGAGCCCAGTGCCAATTTCTGTTTCTTTCATTGTTTTTGAGTTTTACAGAAAAGGAATATCAAACGGAGTCCAATTGACATGCCAATTTTTGACGATTTTTATGGACCAAAAGAAGACCCCAGAGTAAAAGAGTTGGGCCAGAAGAGTCCCGGGGCATCCACGAAGGTGGGGGGTGCCCCCCCCAGGCGTGTGGGCCTGCCTCGTGGACGACTCAGGCACCTCCTTGACGTGAGACCGATGCCAAAAATTCCTATAAATACAGAAACCTCCGAAAATTAACCTAGATCGGTAGTTCCTCCGCAAGAAGCCTCTGTAGCCACCGAAAACCAATCTAGGCCCTCTCTGGCACCCTGCCGAAGGGGGCCATCATCACCGGAGGGCACAGAGGAGGATCTCGGAAGGGCCATCATCACCATGAAGGCCAAGGATCAGAGGGAGAACCTCTCCCCATCTAGGGGGGAGGCCATGGAGGAGGAAGCACAAGGGGGAGAACCTCTCCTCCTCTCTATTGGTGGCACTGGAGTGCCATTGAGAGAGGAATCATCGCCGCGGTGATCGTCTTCATCAACATCACCATCCTCATATCTTTTATGTACGCGGTCCACTCTCCCGCATCCCGCGGTAATCCCTACTTGAACATGGTGCTTTATGCCACATATTATGATCCAATGATGTGTTGCCATCCTATGATCTTTTGAGTTGATGTCCTTTGTCTTTGGGTTGATTAATGATCTAGAATGGTATGAGTTATATGTTTTACTTTGGTGTTGTCCTATGGTGCCCTCCGTGTCGCACATGCGTGAGGAATCCCCGCTGTAGGGTGTTGCAATACGTTCATGATTCACTTATAGTGGGCTGGTGAGTGACTGAAACACAAACCCGAGTAAGGGGGTTGTTGCATATGGGAATAAAGAGGACTTGATGCTTTAATGCTATGGTTGGGTTTTACCTTAATGATCTTTAGTAGTTGTGGATGCTTGCTAGAGGTCCAATCATAAGTGCATATGATCCAAGTAGAGAAAGTATGCTAGCTTATGCCTCTCCCTCATATGAAACTGCAATAGTGATTACCGGTCTTGTTAACGATTGCCTAGGACAATTCCACACACCGATCCATCCTTATTCCACACTCGCTATTTATAATATTTAGTAATATATTCTAACTTCATGATAACAACACCTACTTTTATCTTTTAGCTCTCCGATATCATACAAAGTTATCCTCTTCATACCCACAACCTAGTTTTATTTCTCATTGCTAGATGGAAGCAAACGTTTGGTGTACGTAGAGTCGTATCAGTGGCAGATAGGGCTTGAGAGAATATTGATCTTACCTTTAGCTCCTTGTGGATTCGACACTCCGTACTTATCACTTCCACCATTGGGAATTGCTACGATGATTCCCTGCACTCGGGGATCATCAAGCTCTTTTCTGGCGTCGTTGCCGGGGAGCAATAGCGTCGGGTTGATATTCTCGTGTGTGTGCTACCTCTTGAGCACTGCGTTGGATTTCCCTGAAGAGGAAGGGATGATGCAGCAAAGTAGCGTAAGGATTTCCCTGAGTTTTTGAGAACCAAGGTATCAATCCAGTAGGAGGCTACGCTCGAGTCCCTCGTACCTACACAAAAACAATAGCTCAACGCAACCAACGCGCTTAAGGGTTGTCAATCCCTTCATGGTCACTTACGAAAGTGAGATCTGATAGAGATGATAAATAATAATTTTTGGTATTTTTGGTATAGAGATGCAAAGTAAATAAAGAAAAAGCAAAGTAAAAACAAAGCAATAGTAAAGTTATGGAGATTGATATGATGAGAAAGAGACCCGGGCTCTCAAGAGCATAAGTATTCTATGGTGGGTGAACAAATTACTGTTGAGCAATTGACAGAATTGAGCATAGTTATGAGAATATCTAGGTATGATCATGTATATAGGTATCACGTCCGAGACAAGTAGACCAAAACGATTCTGCATCTACTACTATTACTCCACTCATCGACCGCTATCCAACATGCATCTAGAGTATTAAGTTAAAAACAGAGTATCGCCTTAAGCAAGATGACATGATGTAGAGGGACAGTTTCATGCAATATGATAAAAACACCATCTTGTTATCCTCGATGGCAACAATACAATACGTGCCTTGCTGCCCCTTCTGTCACTTGGAAAGGACACCGCAAGATTGAACCCAAAGCTAAGCACTTCTCCCATGGCAAGAACAACCAATCTACACTAGTGCAGAACCGGGCAATAGCACCGGTTCGTAAGGCCCTTTAGTGCCAGTTTGGTAACCGGCGCTAAAATGTAGGCACTAAAGGCCCCCCCTTTAGTACCGGTTCAGCACGAACCGGTGCTAAAGGGCAACCACTTGGCACGAGCCAGCTTCGGGGGCAGGGAGCCCTTTAGTACCCGTTGGTGTCACCAACCGATATTAAAATGTAGGGGGGGTTTTGGGTTTATGATTTCTTTTTCATTTAATTTTGTGTTTTCCATTTATTTATTTTTCTTTTGGTGGTATTTTACGATATTGTACAAGTTATGCATATATATAAATAGAATTTCTAGTAGAACCGATCATCATATATATATATATATATCATCGAATGTCTCACAACCACCATTAATTAATTCACACACACACACACACACACACACACACACACACACACACACACACACACACACACACACACACACACACACATATATATATATATATATACACACACACACACACACACAATTTCTCCTAATTTGTGCCTTCGGAGCCAGTGGCATTAGCCTAGCTAATTGGTTCCTTCGGAGCACGATAACAATTGGAAGTGGTTCATGGGGGCGGTAGCGGGTAATAGTATTCTCCTTTGGGATCTATGACCTGGTCAACAAAAAATCCCGCTATTTCCTCTTGAACTGCTTCTATGCGGTCCTGTGCTAGGAGCTTGTCCCGCACCTCTTTGAACTGTTAAGAAGGAGATCAATATGCATGTGTATTAGTTGTGTGACTAGATATCGATAATGGTGTAAAATTGTGAATAGTGTTCTGACAATCGATATCGTACCCACTCCTGTCTTTGAGATTTGCTCCTTTCAGACGCCATCATGCGAATGTTCTCGCAAACATAGTATGCACATAGATCATTCCCCGACGCCTGCTTTAGGGCCTTTACGAGAATGGAATTTGATCAGATAATAATTAATCAAGCATGATAATTAAAGAGATGGCAGCTAGCTAGTACTACTTAATTACTTACCTTGGGTCGATACCATTTCAGACTTTGTTTCCATGGGCCTGTAGTGACCCTGATGAACTTTGCCCAAGCCCTGCCCGCCGACAAAGAAAATGAATAAATGGGTTATTAAATAGTTGTTATCATGAAATGACGAACTAATTAAATAGGCCGAGATATAGTTAATAATGATTGAAATTACCTGTTGACTATCCCCTTCATGATGGTGTAGTCACTTGCTTTCTTAAGTAGCGAGTCTAGTACTTCAACTGTTCCTTCATCAACTTTAATGATTAACAAGATCCAGTGAAATCTGCATGCACACACGTTTGCATGTCTTAATTAAGCGGGCATATGTAAGAAAAACATGTAGCTATAGCTAGTAGGGAAAAACAGAATTTGTAGTACAAGACAGTGTGACTCACTGGAAGTTGTAAGGAAGTAGTATATCTTCATTGTATTTGAGTTCCTTGAAGAACTGTAGCATGCTTTCCTGTACCCATGTGTTATGGATCTATTTTACATGTGTATTCATTAATGGTATTTGGGTCAACGAACCCAATGCCATAGCGTCCACCTTTTTTCATTTCATAAATCTTCATCCTGCATAATACCAAAGAATAGAATATAGTGAGGATAATTACAGGTAATGATTGATCAAAATGATCAACTAGCTTGACACTTAAATTACAGAAAGAAATCACTTACAGACAATAGCAACTGACGATAGATTTATCGAGTGCGTCTTTATTGTATAGCTGAAAAAGATCTGAATACTCAACGGTCATAGCTTTCTTATGGTAGTAATGCTCCTCGTTGACATTCACCATGAGGGACTCTTGATTGGAAATCTTGGTAATGTCCATGTACCATTGATGCAATTCATACATTCTCGTTGGGAGCTTATTGACCTCCTTTGGTTCGACCAAAGGTTGGCCCCGGGCATATTTCCGTTTTATTTCCTCCTCTCTAGTCAGAGACATGGGCTCGATATTGAGGAGTTTTCCAACAGTGATCCTGATCGATTCAGCCTGCGCAATATGCTCCTCGATTATTACCACATCACCCACCCCGGGAACGTTAACGGTTTGCCCACAATAATATTGGGCGCGCCTACTCTCATGTGTTGTTGGCACAACAAGCGGATGGATTGATTCCGCCGCCTGTTCTCCCAGCTGGGGAACGGTTTTACCGCTCCTTTTGCCAGCTGATGTGCTCGAGCTCGAGCTCGCCTCTTTCTGTAGACGTGCTCGATTTAACTTCCTGAGGTGGCGCTCATAGTCTGTGTCAACTGGCTTGGGAGCTGGTGGTCTAGCCATACGAATGAAGTGGTCAATCTTTTCCACAGGCACTTTCTCCCTTGGCGGCGGTGGCGGTTTCGGTGCAAAATGGGCTTCCACCTCGGCCTTCGATATGGCTACGTTTTCCTCCTCGGACTTGTCGTAAGGCCTCTGCGGAAGAGGCGTGAGGCTTGGACCATATTGAAATCGCTTGCCTCCGCCTCTACCTGCAGCACTACCTCGACTTGTACCGCTACGCACCATAGCCGAGGCGGCTCTCTTCCGTGATTGCTGAGGCGGCGAAGACGGCTGACGTGGCTAAGTTGGAGGAGGAGGAGTGGCCTGAAGCTGTGCCAGACTTGGAGGAGGAGTGGCCTGAAGCTGTGCCGGACTTGGAGGAGGAGTGGCCTGACGCTTTGCCGGACTTGGAGGAGGAGTCGCCTGACGCGTTGGTGGACTTGGAGGAGCGGGAGTCTGCTGACTCGGTGGCGGACTGCGACGAGGAGTCGGATGACGCGGTGTCGGTGGCCTTCGAAAGATGATGCAATCCTTTCTCCAAAGGATGATATGATGGTTGGCCTCTCCTAGTGTGTGCTCATCGTCACCTCCAGGAATGTCAAGCTCTAGCCCCGAATATTGGTCCACCACCTCATCAACCAAGACACGAGCATACCCCGCTGGAATGGGGTTGCAATGGAAGGTTGCCTCGGGGGGATTTGTAAAAGAAAGGGCGTCCACCACCTTCATGTATATGTTCTTCATTTTGAAGTGTAGCTCACAGTTAGTGTTCTCCATGATGTCATCCACTGGGTAGCTATCCAGCAATGCGTCGCTCGGGGCGGAACCCACACTGCTTCTCGGCATGGATGGGACGGTGCTATCCATTGGTGGATCATCTGCTAGCTGCTGAGACCCCCTTTGCTGGCTAAGTGAGTCGATCTGCTCCTGCTGCCGCTGGAATTTGATTGCCAAGTCTGCGTGCGCTGATTCTAGGCCTTGAAGGCGTTCATAGTCTAGCTTCCTCTGCTCCTCCTCCATCTTCCTCTTCTTCTCCTCCGCAATCTTCTTTCTCGCACGGGTTCTGTAGTCGGCGTTCCAGTCCGAAAACCCCTCATACCACGGAATAGCGCCCATGCCTCGTGTTCTTCCCGGGTGTTCAGGATTTCCTAGGGCAGCGTAAGCTCGTCGTTCTCTCTGTTGGGCTCGAACAACCCAGATCGAGCCTCTTCTATTGCAACAAGTTGAAAGTGCGTTATATCGACTAGAGGGGGGGGGCGGGATAGGCGATTTTTATGGAAGTCTTCAAAACGTGGAAGTTATGAAGACAAACGGTAGAAATAAACCTATTACCCTGCAGCGGAAGGTAGACTACACTAGGCAAGCCATAGTCAAGTATTCAATAGAGTGAAAGCACAATGACTAATAGCAGCAATGTAATAAGGATCAGGTAGGAAGATACTGTGAAGCCACACAGAACATGCAATCACTCAGTGAAGACAAAAGATAGTGCGAACATACAATGACTTCACAAGGAGTAACAGTAAGTAAAGCGAAGGGAAAATGAAACCAGTGACTCGCTGAAGGCAATGATTTGTTGGACCAGTTCCAGTTGCTGTGACAACTGTACGTCTGGTTAGGGCGGCTAGGTATTTAAACCTTAGGACACACAGTCCCGGACACCCAGTCCTGAACACGCAGCTCAGGACACCCAGTCCTCACCGTATTCCCCTTGAGCTAAGGTCACACAGACCTCGCCCAATCACTCTGGTAAGTCTTCAAGGTAGACTCCCAAACCTTCACAGACTTCATTCACCGGCAATCCACAATGTCTCTTGGATGCTCAGAACGCGATGCCTAATCGGCTGGAGGATGCACAGTCCTCAAGTGTAATAAGTCTTCAGATCACACATACAAGAAGACTTAAGTGATGCCTAATTCTCTTTGGCTCTGGGTGGTTAGGGCTTTATCCTCGCAAGGAATTCTCTCTCAAAGGCTTCGAGGTGGGTTGCTCTCAAACGACAAAAGCCGTACTCTGAATCTGAGCAGCCAACCATTTATGGTTGTAGGGGGTGGGCTATTTATAGCCACTTGGCAACCTGACCTGATTTGTCCGAAATGACCCTGGGTCACTAAGAAACTAACACGTGTTCCAACGGTCAGATTTCAAACTCACACAACAACTTTACTTGGGCTTCAAGCAAAGCTGACTTGCCCGACTCTGGACAAGATTCGCTCTCAAAGTGTTCACTCGAAGACATAGGTTTTGTTTAAGCATCACTTCAGTCATTCTGACTGGTTCTCTTGGACCCCACTTAACAGTACGGTGGTTCCTATGACTCAACACAGAAGAAAGAGAACTACGAAAGATCTAAGTCTTCGAGCTCCATAGGCTTCATGTGGTGTCTTCTCTTGTCATAGTCTTCAATGTGAATATCTTCATATACCACCTTTGACTTCAATGTCTTCATACATTTTTAGGGGTCATCTCTGGTAGGAAAACCGAATCAATGAGGGACTTCTACTGTGTTATCCTGCAATTCTCACAAACACATTAGTCCCTCAACTAGGTTTGTCGTCAATACTCCAAAACCAACTAGGGGTGGCACTAGATGCACTTACAATCTCCCCCTTTTTGGTGATTGATGACAAACTAGTTGAAGTTTTCAACGGGGAATATAATCTGTGAAATTGTAAAGGATAAGGAATTGTCTTCATAAGTTGCAAGGGCTCCCCCTGAAGATGTGCATATAAGTAATTTGCTTTTGGAATGCAAATGCACATGGCAGGTTGTACTTGTGGAGATCCACTTCAACTTATGATGACAATCCACTATGCATGTGAAAGTATATGAAGATAATGACATGCATAATGGAAAATGGACGTCTGCAGAATGATCTAAGGATTGCGGGAATTTATCATCGCAACACAAGGTGGCAGATAAGTAGCAGACGACCATCGAGTTTAAGTGTTACAACTCAAAGAACCAAATGTAGCAAAACAAGAGTTGTAAGCACGAAGCAAAATATAAAGCACCCGCCCATATGGACCCGCTTGAAGACTATCAACCTCATATGCTTCTCCCCCTTTTGTCAGTAAGGACCAAAAAGGTTTGAAGACATAGAGCATCTACTCGTTCCCATGAGGAGTAGGTGAAGCAGCAGGGTCGTTGGTGGTGTTTGGCGGTGCTGAAGAGCTTGGAGCAGAGTCGAAGCGTGCTGAAGGAGGTCACGGTGAAGTAGCATCGTCTTCATCCTCGATCACTCTGGCATTCACAGTTGCAGCAGAGGAAGATAACTCAGAGTCTTCAAGGGATGGAGTTCGTCGCAGCATTGCCCTTCGAGAAGGTGTGGAGTCAAACTTGAATCGCTCAGTGAAGCCATCCTCTTGAAGATCATCTTCGGAACACATCAGTGTTAGCCCTTTCCATGTGCGGCGAGAGGTTTCATGGGCAACAAAAGCATTCTTGGTGGCAAGATTGCGAATGTGATTAACATCCACCAAGAGGCTTTGCATCTGACGCTTCAGCCAGTCATGATGCCTATCATGTTTCTGATGAAGAGCCACAAGAAGCTCTCGGTCGTTGAGAACACGAGTGTGCTTCTTGGGTCGTGGAGCAGTTGTACTGTTAGTGGCTTTAGTGAGAGCAGGATGTGGTGCACGTGTAGTGCCAGCCAAAGGATACACACGAGTTACGGCTTCCACGCCTTCAATGTTCTGAGTGAAACTTTGATGCTCTGCATTCTGAAGACTGAGAGGTTCCTTGGCAGGCTCAGGATAGACGGCTTCAATAGACATATCCACATCAGGCACAAAGATCCGATGGTTGCGGGCCGAGGGCTGATATGAGATAACGGAGTGAAGTTTGATCAGCCGCATCACCCAAGGGGCGTAGAACTTCAAACCAAACAGATCAGAGCCAGATGCAGCAAGTTGGCGAATGAAGAAATCCTGTGAATTGAAGCATTTTCCATGAAGAATGTAGAAGACCAAAGTCTTCATTGCACCTTCATGGAGAATGTCCTTTGGTTGGCCAGAGAGTTCGCCTTATGATGTGATAAATGGTTCTTGGCAGATACTCAAGGTCTTCAACGAAGAACTCCATGGGATAAGCAGCATCTTGGGGCAATGGCTTCATCATACTGAGCATCTGACTCATATTAGGTTCAGTCTTCTAAAAGATGCTCTCAATAGCTTCACTATGAAGCTAATAGCCATGCTCGTAGAGATCGCCAGGAGTGGGCAAACCAGTGAGCTCAATGATGTCAAAGGCTTTGGCTTCGTGATGAATGTTTCCTGTCATCCACTCCAGGACCCAAGTCTTCGGATCTCCGCTATACCCGCGGATGTGAAGTGTGGCATAGAATTGGAGCAGCAACTCTTCATTCCAATGCTCTTGGTCAGTGACGAACGGCAGCGGTCCAATCTCTTTGAAGCAATCCAGAGCTTCTTCCAGACAGGGCAGACCAGCTATTGCTTCAATGTCAAGGCGCTTGTGTGGGAAGATGCGACCTTGGTTGTAAAGAACGCATGAGTAATAGCTTCGCTGCGGATAACTCCAGAACTGATCAGATGATATTCTTTCCCTGGAGTAGGGGTTCCTGGAGCTATTGAAGAATGTGTTGTCTACTCTGAAGCCATTGATATGAAGGAGCCAGGTGCTGATGCAGGACCTGGGAACGTTGGCAATCTTGGGATTGGCTTCTGTACCTGAGGCCTGTGCTCAACATGATAGTCGAACTGGGGACCGGCAGCAGACTCAGGAACAGAAGTGGCGGGATCTGTGGCTTCGCTGACTTTTGGTGCTTTTGTTGGTGAGGGCTCCACATTAGCTTCAGCCATGAAAGCTTCAGTGGCTTCAGTGGTGTTGTTGGTGGCAGCCGGATTGTCTTCAGCAGAGACTTGAGGCCTTGGACCTTTGCGAAGCCTGCGCAATGCGGGTGACGCCTGTGGAGTTGCTGTTGGCTGGGCCTCAAGGTCTTCATTCTCTTGTGGGCGATCCGCCCATGAAGCATCTTGTGCAATTAGCGTCAGTGGATGACCAATGCTGATGAGTTCGCTATGCGTTAGCACAGGCGATGATACCTGTTGGTGTTCTAGCCGAGGAAGGGCTGCATCATCTTCAACATGGTCATGATGACCAATGTCTTCAGCAGCGATGGGATCAGCTGCTGCAAAGTCTTCAGCTTCATGAGCCTCTGTGGAAGCAGGCTCATGGACAGTCAGTTGACGTTCTTGTGGATCGGTGTCGGGGTGAACCATGGAAATGGGTTCAACAATCAAGGGCTCTGTGGGAGCAGCCCGTTCCTTCTTGGTCATTCTTTTCTTCTTGGCGGGGGCAGTAGCAGAGGCTTTAGGATGTTTTCTCTTCCTTTCTTCAGCCTCAGTAGTCCTGGTCTTCTTCAGTTCTGAAGCGGTTGACCTGACCTTTGGCTCCGGGCCAGTCATGCTAGTTGGGAAGACAAGGGGATCTGCCTCCTGCCTTGGTGCTTCAGGTTCAGCCATAGCGGGCTTCTTCTTCTTTTTTGCGGCCATCTTGGGGTCGATGCTAGGACGCCCGAGGGCCTTGCGCTTCTCAGCCTCATTGTAGGTTTGCACACATCTGTCAGCTAGGACCTTCATGCGCTCACGCGAACCCTGAGCTTCTGCACGTTTCTTTAGAAAGGTTTCCTTAAGCTCGTGCAGCATAATCTTGAAGTTCTTCACTTCTTGCATGCTGAGCTTGGCCATATGCTTCTTGAACTGAGCCTTTTCAGAGTCAATCTTCTGCTTCAGTTCAATAATGCGCTAGGCGATAGCTAGTTCTGAAGCAATGGCGCCATGGAAGGCGACACTGAGGCCAATGGGTAGTTGCAGATCTTCGAAGCTGATGTTTGGCGTGTCAAACCACTCATCAATGAAGTTGTGGATGATTGTTACATCAAAGAGAGGCAGATCATTGAAGATTTCTGCTTCTTCTTTGCTCTTGATGAGTTCCTCAAGAGCATCATCTACAAGATCTTCATCACTTGACAGATCAATGGCATCATTACGCAGAATGGCAGCAGCTGTTAGCTCTTGGCCGGTGTGAGGCAGAGGCATCTTGACCTTCTGGGGCTTGGAGATGCGTGATAAATCTTCAGACTGCACACTATCTTCAGGAGGTGCAGTTGCCAGTGGCTTCGCTCGTGAGATTTTTGGTGAAGGGGCAGGCTTTGAAGCTTTAGGATTCTTCAACTTCTTTGGCTTCGGCGCTGCAGGCCCTTCATCTGATTCAGCGTCAGCTGCAGACTCATTCACTGCAGTCCCTTGAACCAAGATATGGGTGATGAGGCCTTCAAGGTTGTAGAAAGGACCGACGACAATGGGTTCTGCATCTCATGTGCCATCAGCCCTTGGAGCTGAGGGACCAGGGTTGAAGTCTAGTCCCAATGTCTTCTTGTTTTGCTTCGCTGAGTTCTGGGCAAACTGGAAGTTGCGCTTGAACAGAATGTCGTCACGACACCATAGTAGTGACGATGGGTGTGCATCAACAGGCTGTGGCCCACGGACCATGCAGGGATAGAAGCCTTGTTCAATGGCTTCATCTCTGGACCTGGGTTGAAGATTCTTGTATAGGATGTCTCCCCACGGTCTCTTGATGGCATTTTTCTCAGCATATTCCTGGGTTACAAATCGGTATTTGAACCATTGTTCTGCCCAATATCTTCGAATCCATTGGATTCGGGTCTTGCGCTGATTGTAATCCTCTTCAGGATCTGTCTTGTACAGTTCTGAGAGGTCATCTGGCAGATCTCTAGATGTTTCTCCACGACGCTTTCTGCCACCCTTCCTTGCTGATTTCTCTGAAGCCATGAACTTTAAACTGAAAGGCTTCAACACGTTCAAAGGCTTCAAAGATTTTCGCTTGCTGGACAAACAGGAACTTGCTTCGGGAGAATTTATATGATGCTGTAAGAATTCTGCAAATGAATGCAGACTATGAGAACCAAGGGATTCTCCCACGGACATGTACCTGTGATAGCATTAAGGTGCGAGGGAAGGGGAAGAGGTCATATGCATTCTCAGAAGATTTTGAATATAAATAAGTTTAGAAGACATTGACCTCATCGTGCGAAGACATTGACTCATAGATAAGGAGTTGGTTCCAGATTTGTACGAATCCAGAGATCAGTACAAGTGAGGAATCTAACTACTTTGTGAAGCATAAGTGAATATACTAGGCATGCTATGAGATGCAGTATGAGAGAGATCTAACTTGTGTGAATAGAAACTGCTTGTGGTAGAAAGTGACAAAGCCATAGGATCAACGGTGCCATAAAAAGGAAGTTTTATTTACCACACTAAGAACTGCTAGACGGAGTGGAAGATGAGGCCGAGCAGTTCGATCTTCCGTGCCCTAACTTGGCGACGGAGGACACCTACGGCGACGGCGGAGAGGACGATGTCCGCGGTCGGTGTGAAGACGGCGTCAGAGAGGGTGCGGCAGCGAAGCGCTTCGTCGCCGGCGTTGTCGAGGGCTAGCGGTGGCGCTAGGGTTCGTGCGAGAGTGGAAGAAGAGATAATGACCGCCGTGAAAAGTGTGTATTTATAGGTACAGGGGCGGCACTATGTTATTACACAGGTGCCCCTCGCGATTCGCATCTGAGGAACACGTGGCCATCATGCAGAATTTTGGGGTTTGTTCCACGTCCCACGCATGCCTGGATTGTTGGGTGGTCATTCCTACTTCTCCGAGTTTCAAGTGGAGGAATGAGCATTGAAGGTGGACTTAAGGTTTGTCTTTGTATCTTCTGCTGACAAGGACGCAGAGAAGACATTCGACAGTTTCAATAGAATGCATATGATTTGGAGAGATAGAGTTTGAGATAGATAGCATAGAGAGGTTAGGGTCCGATCACATTCACTTAGTTCAAAAGATTCAACAAGAAGACATAGCTATAAGTGAATGCTGTAGAGGACAGAACACTAGTATATATATATAATCAACATAGTGAAGATAATCATGAAGACATGTTGAGATTGAAGCCAAACCAAATGTGAAGACATAGCAAGGTAACGCCATGAGTGAAACACTTCAAAATAGAACATTTGGTGGTGGCGTTACCCACCGTATAGGAAGTATTAGACCCAGACACGGCGCACAATTATCGTGGCGCTCCGAAGTCAAATTCCACATTAATGTATTCACACTTAGAATGTATGTCTTCATTGATTGAAGATATACTTTACTTCGTGTGTTGCACATCTAAGTCATCAATATGCATAAGGGTTAGGATGTGTGCCTGATCACAGGACATTTGAGGATTCCAGGATATTTAGCTCACACCGTAACTTGCAAAATCTCTTCTCATCCAAGGGCTTGGTGAAGATATCTGCCAATTGCTCTTCAGTGTTGACGTGTATGATATCAATATCTTCCTTCACAACATGATCTCTGAGAAAGTGATGACGAATTTCAATGTGCTTTGTCTTCGAGTGCTGAACTGGGTTGTTGGCAATCTTGATGGCGCTTTCGTTGTCGCAGTAGAGTGGCACTTGCTTCAGATGAATGCCATAGTCTTTGAGCGTTTGCTTCATCCACAGAAGCTGAGCGCAGCAAGATCCAGCAGCAATGTATTCAGATTCAGCAGTGGAGAGAGATACACAGTTCTGCTTCTTTGAAGACCAACATACAAGTGATCGTCCCAGAAAGTGACATGTGCCTGATGTAGACTTGCGATCAACTTTGTCACCAGCATAATCAGCATCCGAGAATCCAACCAGATCAAACTCTGAGCCCTTTGGATACCATAATCCTAGAGTTGGGGTGTGAGCCAAATATCGAAGAATTCGCTTCACAGCTAAGTGATGCGACTCCTTTGGTGCCGCTTGAAATCGAGCACACATGCAAACACTAAGCATAATATCTGGCCTAGATGCACATAGATAAAGTAAAGAACCAATCATGGAGCGGTATACCTTTTGATCGAACTCTTTACCATTGTCGTCAGGACCCAGATGATGCTTGGCTGGCATTGGCGTCGTGAAGCCTTTGCAGTCTTGCATACCGAACTTCTTCAGGCAATCTTTGAGATACTTCTCTTGAGATATGAAGATGCCGTTGCGTTGCTGTCGTATTTGAAGACCGAGAAAGAACTTCAGCTCTCCCATCATAGACATTTGATATTGCTCTTGCATCATATATCCAAACTCTTCACTGTACTTCTGATTGGTGCAGCCGAAGATAATGTCATCCACATATATTTGGCACACAAACAGTTCACCATCATATGTCTTCGTGAAGAGAGTGGGGTCGAGAGAACCAGGTATGAAGCCTTTGCTCTTCAGGAAGTATTTGAGTGTGTCATACCAGGCCCGAGGGGCTTGTTTGAGGCCATACAGTGCCTTGTTGAGCTTGTATACCATGTCAGGATGTTTTGGATCTTCAAAGCCAGGAGGTTGTGCAACATACACTTCTTCTTCAATCTTTCCATTGAGGAAGGCGCTCTTCACATCCATTTGATAAAGAAGTATGTTGTGATGATTTGCATAGGCCAGCAGTATGCGTATGGCTTCAAGTCTAGCCACAGGAGCAAATGTTTCATCGAAGTCAATGCCTTCCACTTGAGTATATCCTTGAGCAACGAGACGAGCTTTGTTTCTGACAACTTGACCATGCTCATCTTGCTTGTTGCGGTATATCCATTTGGTGCCTATTATGTTGTGCTTCCGAGGATCGGGACGCTTGACCAGTTCCCATACATTATTCAGCTCAAACTGTTGAAGCTCGTCTTGCATAGCTTGAATCCATTCAGGTTCCATGAAGGCTTCTTCAACTTTCTTGGGTTCTGTTATTGAGACGAATGCGAAGTGCCCACAGAAATTTGCTAGCTGAGTTGCCCTTGAACGAGTGAGTGGACCGGGTGCATTGATGCTATCAATTATTCTTTCAATCTGCACTTCATTGGCAACGCGAGGATGTACAGGGCGAAGATTTTGCTCTTGCTGATCATTGTCGTTGTTAGAAGGAATGTCTTCAGGCTGAGCATTGTCTTCATGTTGATCAGGTGCTGAGATGATAAGTTCTTCTTCAGGATGAGCTTCAGAAGGTATAATTTCTCCAGTTCCCATTAGCTTGATTGATTCACTGGATGGAACTTCATCTAGCACATTTGGCAGTTGCTCTCTTTGTGAACCGTTGGTCTCATCGAACCGCACATCCACTGTTTCAACCACTTTGTAATGAAAGAGATTGAAGACTCTGTAGGAGTGCGAATCCTTTCCATATCCAAGCATAAAACCCTCATGTGCTTTTGGTGCAAACTTTGAGGTGTGATGTGGGTCCTTGATCCAGCACCTGGCGCCAAATACTCTGAAGTAACTGACATTTGGCTTCTTGCCAGTAAGGAGCTCATAAGATGTCTTGTTCAGAAGCTTGTGAAGATAAACACGATTGATTGTATGGCATGCAGTATCAATGGCTTCAGGCCAGAATTTTCTTGGAGTCTTGTATTCATCTAGCATCGTTCTGGCCATCTCAATGAGTGTTCTGTTCTTGCGTTCGACGACCCCATTCTGCTGTGGCGTGTACGGGGCTGAGAATTCATGTGTGATGCCCAAGGTATCAAGATATGTATCAAGGCCAGTGTTCTTGAATTCAGTGCCATTGTCACTTCTGATATGCTTTATCTTGGCGCCATAGTTGTTCATTGCTCGATTGGCGAAGCGTCTGAAGACATCCTGCACTTCAGTCTTGTAAAGGATTATGTGCACCCAAGTATATCTAGAATAATCATCAACAATGACAAAGCCATAGAGACAAGCAGTAGTAGTAAGAGTTGAGTAATGAGTGGGACCGAAAAGATCCATGTGAAGCAGTTCGAAGGGTCGAGTAGTGGTCATGATTGTCTTCGAGGGATGTTTGGCCCTCGTCATCTTTCCTGCCTCACAGGCACCGCATAAGTGATCTTTCTTGAACTTGACGCCCTCGATGCCTATGACATGCTTCTTCTTTGCCAGGGTGTGGAGGTTCCTCATGCCAGCATGCCCAAGCCTCCGATGCCAGAGCCAGCATTCTGAAGCTTTTGCTAGAAGACATACGGCAAGCTGTGGTCCTGCTGAGAAATCTACCACGTACAAATCATCTTTTCGATACCCTTCAAATACTAGAGACTTGTCAGATTCCATTAGAACAAGGCAACGATATTTTCCAAATATTACGATCATGTTTAAATCGCAAAGCATTGAGATAGACATTAAGTTGAAGCCAAGGGATTCAACAAGCATGACTTTATCCATGTGTTGATCCCTTGAGATTGCAACTCTACCTAGACCCAATACCTTACTTTTACCAGTGTCAGCAAATGTGATGTGGCTCTTGTCGGATGGACGTAAGGTTGAGTCCATAAGAAGGCTTCTTTTGCCACTCATGTGATTTGTACACCCACTATCAATAATCCATTCTGAAGACGCTGGTGTCGTACCCTACAGTGCAGTTAGGGGGATAGGCTTCACGAAGAGCATTGTGAAGCAAAAACATTTGACGAACCAGTGGGTTATGAAAGCTTAGATCCAGATTAGGACTAATAGGGAGAGTAGCAAGCGATTCAGGAACGAAGTACATAGTAAGACCATTCGGGCATTTGATCTTGCGCCCTACAAGATGTTTAAGGTCCCCAGCAATAGCGTCAGACGATTTTGGTTTTCTGCTGGAGACCTTTCCCTGCAAAAGAGAGTTAAGCTTTCTTAGCCACCCACATCTTCAAGGGTGGCTTAGAAGCAATAAGTCTAAGTGCAGCATCTGAGAACTTTGGCTTTGGAGCCCTAGCAAACAGTCTTGCAGGCGGACAATAGTACTCATAAGAATAAGCAGAATAGTTCTTGGTCTTATGAACATGGCGGTTTGATGAACCGCTCTCATATTCATATGCCTGAGTATGGTTTCCCTGCAAAACATTTGCGTTAGTGCGACTCAGGTGAGTCCTCTGTCTGTATGAAGCCTTTGGACCGTATGAAGCCTTTGGTCTGAGGTTTGTCTTCTTCACGTGAGGTGTCATGATGACATTCACAGGAAGATTCTCCAGACACCTTTTCGGAACCCAGATCTTCTTCATAGGTGGTCCATTCCTGCAGTTAGTACCAATGTACCTGGCAAACACTTCACCATTCTGATTCTTAAACAGTTTATAGTTTGCATCAAGGGATTCATCAATGATAATGGGGTTAGCACAAGTGAAGCCAGATAGATTGGATGGATCTGCTGAAGGTTCCTTTGCAGCAACCCACGTGGTTTTGGGGTACTGCTCAGGTTTCCAGTAAGAGCCATCAGCATTCATTTTCCTTACGAACCCAACACCCTCTTTCCTCGGGTTTCGGTTCAGAATCTGCTTTTTGAGGACATCACATAGTGTCTGATGCCCTTTAAGACTTTTGTACATCCCTGTTTCAAGCAATGTCTTCAACCTAGCATTCTCATCAGCAATAGCAGTGGTATCCTCAGCAGAGGGGTTAGTTACCACATCAACAGTTGAAGATATTGCAATAGTAGTAGCAGTAGAACATTCAGCAACAGAAGTAGCATTATCACGCTCAATGCATTTAAGACATGGTGGTTCAAATCCTTCCTGAGCGGAACTGATCTGTTTGGCGCGAAGTGACTCGTTTTCCTTTTGAAGATCTTCATGAGCCGCTCTCAATTTCTCAAGATCTTCCTTCCTTTGAAGATAATCATAGGAAAGCTTTTCATGAGTTGTTGAGAGAGTTTCATGACGACTTTCAAGTTCCTCATACTTAACGTGAAGATTTTTTATGTCTTCAATTAAGGATTCAGATCGAGTCATTTCAGCACCTAACAGATCATCGCTTTTGTCTAACAATTTTTGAATATGTTCCATAGCTTTCTGTTGTTCAGTTGCAATTTTAGCAAGTGTTTTGTAGCTGGGTTTTGAACCACAATCAGAGTCATCGTAACTAGATGTTTGATAGTGAGTAGTGCATGTGTTTACCTTGGCACCGCGTGCCATGAAGCAGTAGGTAGAAGCGGAGTAGTCCTTGTCATTTGCATCGGTGTCGGTGATGAAGTCATTGTCTTCAGTGTTGAAGATGGACTTGGCAACGTATGCTGTAGCCAGACTTGCGACGCTTGAATCGGACTCCTCCTCACACTCCACCTCCGCCTCCTCAGAAGCGGACTCCTCCTCTGAATCCATTTCCTTGCCAACAAACGCACGTGCCTTGCTAGATGAGTTCTTGTGTGATGAAGACTTTGAGGAAGACTTGGAAGAAGACTTTGAGTATTTCTTCTTCTTCTTGTCGTCAAAGTCATATTCCTTGCTCTTCTTATTCTTTTTGTTCTCATTGTCCCACTGTGGACACTCAGAGATGAAGTGGCCAGGTTTCTTGCACTTGTGACATGTTTTCTTCTTGTAGTCGTGAGCAGAAGCTTCATCATTCCTTGAGCTTGATTGGGAAGACTTTCTGAAACCTTTCTTCTTGGTGAATTTTTGGAACTTCTTCACAAGCATAGCAAGTACCCTTCCAATGTCTTCAGGATCATCCAAACTGCTATCAGATTCTTCTTCAGACGAGGAGACAGCTTTAGCCTTCAAGGCACGAGTTCGCCCATAGTTTGGACCGTAGATATCTCTTTTCTCAGAAAGCTGAAACTCATGTGTGTTGAGCCTCTCACGTATGTCAGACGGATCGAGTGTCTTGAAATCAGGACGTTCTTGAATCATCAGGGCTAGGGTGTCAAAAGAACTATCAAGTGATCTCAGTAGTGTCTTGACGACTTCATGTTTGGTGATCTCAGTAGCGCCGAGGGCGTGAAGCTCATTTGTAATGTCAGTGAGTCGGTCAAATGTGAGCTGGACATTCTCATTGTCTTTTGCTTGAAGCGGTTGAAGAGGTTGCGAAGGACACTGATTCTCTGATCTCTCTTGGTTGAGACGCCTTCATTGACCTTGGAGAGCCAGTCCCAGACCAGCTTAGATGTTTCCAAAGCACTCACACGGCCATACTGTCCTTTGGTCAGATGACCACAGATGATATTCTTGGCAGTAGAGTCCAGTTGAACGAACTTCTTGACATCAGCAGTAGTGACACCTTCTCCAGCCTTGGGAACGCCGTGCTTGACGACATACCATAGGTCGACGTCAATGGCTTCAAGATGCATGCGCATCTTATTCTTCCAGTAGGGATATTCAGTTCCATCAAAGACGGGGAACGCAGTGGAGACTTTAATTATCCCTGCAGTCGACATAGCTAAAACTCTAGGTGGTTAAACCGAATCACACAGAACAAGGGAGCACCTTGCTCTGATACCAATTGAAAGTGCGTTATATCGACTAGAGGGGGGGTGAATAGGCGATTTTTATGAAAGTCTTCAAAACGTGGAAGTTATGAAGACAAACGATAGAAATAAACCTATTACCCTGCAGCGCAAGGTAGACTACACTAGCCAAGCCATAGTCAAGTATTCAATAGAGTGAAAGCACAATGACTAATAGCAGCAATGTAGTAAGGATTAGGTAGGAAGATATTGTGAAGCCACAAAGAACACGCAGTCACTCAGTGAAGACAAAAGATAGTGCGAACACACAATGACTTCACAAGGAGTAACAGTAAGTAAAGGGAAGGGAAGATGAAACCAGTGACTCACTGAAGACAATGATTTGTTGGACCAGTTCCAGTTGCTGTGACAACTGTACATCTGGTTAGGGCGGCTAGGTATTTAAACCTTAGGACACACAGTCCCGAACACCCAGTCCTGAACACGTAGCTCAGGACACCCAGTCCTCACCGTATTCCCCTTGAGCTAGGGTCACACAGACCTCGCCCAATCACTCTGGTAAGTCTTCAAGGTAGACTCCCAAACCTTCACAGACTTCGTTCACCGGCAATCCACAATGTCTCTTGGATGCTCATAACGCGACGCCTAACCGACTGGAGGATGCACAATCCTCAAGTGTAATAAGTCTTCAGATCACACAGACAAGAAGACTTAAGTGATGCCTAATTCTCTTTGGCTCTGGGTGGTTAGGGCTTTATCCTCGCAAGGAATTCTCTCTCAAAGGCTTCGAGGTGGGTTGCTCTCAAACGACAAAAGCCGTACTCTGAATCTGAGCAGCCAACCATTTATGGTTGTAGGGGGTGGGCTATTTATAGCCACTTGGCAACCCGACCTGATTTTTCCAATGACCCTGGGTCACTAAGGAACTGACACGTGTTCCAACGGTCATATTTCAAACTCACACGAAAACTTTACTTGGGCTTCAAGCAAAGCTGACTTGCCCGACTCTGGCCAAGATTCGCTATCAAAGTCTTCACTCGAAGACATAGGTTTTGTTTAAGCATCACTTCAGTCATTCTGACTGGTTCTCTTGGACCCCATTTAATAGTACGGTTGTTCCTATGACTCAACACAGAAGAAAGAGAACTATGAAAGATCTAAGTCTTTGAGCTCCATAGGCTTCATGTGGTGTCTTCTCTTGTCATAGTGTTCAATGTGAATATCTTCATATACCACCTTTGACTTCAATGTCTTCATACATTTTTAGGGGTCATCTCTGGTAGGAAAACCGAATCAATGAGGGACTTCTACCTGTGTTATCCTGCAATTCTCACAAACACATTAGTCCCTTAACTAGGTTTGTCGCCAATACTCCAAAACCAACTAGGGGTGGCACTAGATGCACTTACACAAGTAGCTTATCTTCGGCTCCGTCCAGACATGCCTTCTTCGAAACTTTGCCTGTCTTCGGGTCCAACCCCCCCCCCCCCATGCGCATAGAACCAAGTCCTGCACCTGGGGGGCCAGCTCAATGTTTCTGGAGTGACACCTGCATCCAACATCTCTTTCTCAGACTTATCCCACTTAGGCATTCCCACCGCATAGCCACCTGGCCCCAGCTTATGGAACTTATCCTTCTTTGCGGCATTGGCCTTGTTTATTCTCGACCGTTCCTTAGATAATTCCGAATCCTTGAATTTCACGAATTCGTCCCAATGAGCACTTTGGTTCTCTAGTGTTCCTTCGAATACCGGAGTCTTCCTTCCTCCATTGACGTACTTGGCCCATTCACGAATCTTGTGGTTCTTGAATGCAACCGCCATCTTCCTAAGGGCAGCGTCCTTGACTTTCTCCAAATCTGCATCTGTGAAATGATCTGGTAGGGTGAAATGTTCCATGAGTGTTTCCCAAAGCAAATGTTTTTGTCTGTCGTCGACAAAAGTAACTCCTGGACGTGGCTTTGCTGGCTCTCTCCATTCTTGAAGGGAGATTGGGAGTTGGTCCTTCACAAGAACTCCACACTGATGAACGAACTTGTCCGCAATCTGCTTAGGCGCGAATGGTTCGCCATTAGGTCTGATTGGCTCGATATTGTACTTTACGCCCTCCTTCAACTTTTTGTTCGGGCCTCATTTCGTCCTATTGCCTGAAGATTTGCTCGATCCGGATGGCTGAAAGAAGAAAGATCGATTCGTTAATATATCTTCAAGTCATTTAAAACATGTGATGATCACCAGATGCCTGCTTATATAAATATATATACCTCGCCGGTCTTTGTTGTTTCAAGATCTACATTTTCTTCGTCATGTTCATAGTTCATGACTTCATCAATTCGGTCGTCGCGATCGAATATCATATCACCCTCCCTGGTGTTGTTTAGATATTCGGAGTCGTCATAATCTTCTTCATTCTGATCATCATCTGGCCCCCGAGGATTGCGTATGATATTGAACAGGGCCTCTTCTCCCTCTCTGTCGGTATTGTCTGCCATAGGTTTTGTTTAACTAATCCAAAAGAAATATATTCAAATTACAATGCATGGATGCAATCAATTAATAAGGAAAAACTGAATCAATCATAATACATAATAAGCATCATTGAATATAATCTCGAATACGTTGTCTCGAATAATAGATATAATCTCGAATACATCGTCTCGAATAATAGATATAATCTCGAATACATTGTCTCGAATAATAGATATCTTCAAGTCATTTAAATCATGCGGCGCGGGCGGTGGACACCCAAAGAGAAGGAACCCTCACAAGATCATAGCTGAAGTGAGATCCCTGAAGAAACTGCCAGGTATTGGAGAACCTGCCGCCCTCTAATGCAACCATGTAGCGATGGACGTGCTCGTCCTCCTCCCTGACACGGCGACATACCACCTCCGGCGGGGCCGACTCCCTCCGCACCAAAACAGGCCCACGCGAACGCCACCAAACGAGATCAGGGTCGACGACCGGGGCCGGGTTCCTCATCAAGCGGCACGCCCCTCCAGGCAACACCTCCTAGTGCCAGCCCGGCGGAGCCCAGTCCCGGACATGGGTCAGCCGGACGTCATCGCGGACGGGTCGACGGCGAGTATGCGGGCCGGGCATCGTCGAGAACAAATACTAGCTATATGTCCGCAAAAAGTAACATTTTTTTAATGATTGGATTTTGATAACTAAAATTTCTAACATTTCTATCTAACTAACATTCCTATAACATTTCTAACAATGCTATATAACTAACATTTCTATAACATTTCTAATATTTCTATAACTAAAAAACAGAAAAAAATTATAACATTTCTATATATATAACTAACATTTGTATAATATTTCTATAACTAAAAAAAAGAAAAATTTCTAACTTTTTTCTAACTATTTCTATAACTAAAAAACAGAAAAATTCCTAACAATTCTAACTTTTCTATAACATTTCTAACAATGCTATATAACTAGCTATTTCTATAACTAAAAAAAGAAAAATTTCTAACCTTTTTATAACTATTTCTATAACTAAAAAACAGAAAAATTCCTAACAATTCTAACTTTTCTATAACATTTCTAACAATGCTATATAACTAACTATTTCTATAACTAAAAAAAGAAAAATTTCTAAAATTTTTATAACTATTTCTATAACTAAAAAACTAAAAAATGTATGTGTGTGTGTGTGCTCACTGGCGAGGTGAGAGGCGACGGGGGGCGGCGACGGGGACGGCGACGGGCGCGGCGACGATGAGGATGGCGACGACGGGGACAGGGATGGGGCGGCGACGACGGGGACGGGCCGGGGCGGCGACGACGGGGACGGGGCAGCGATGACAGGGACGGGGACGACGCGGGACGGGCCGGGATGGCGCGGCGGTGACGACGGGGACGGGGACGACGGGGCGGCGACGACGGGGACGGGGCGGCGATGAGGGATATGGAGACGGGGACGGCGGGCGACGGGGCAGAGGAGAAGAAGCAGATGAGAAACTGAAATTTTTGAAGTGTTTAGTTATATAGGATGGACCTTTAGTACCGGTTGGAGCCACCAACTGGTACTAAAGGCCTGTTTTGGCCAGGCCAAGCGGCGGGAACCGCACACCCTTTAGTACCGGGTGGTGGCTCCAACCGGTACTAAAGGGGGGCCTTTAGTACCGGTTGGAGCCACCACCCGATACTAAAGGGGGTGCGCTGGCAAGGTGCTGTGCGACAAGTTTAGTCCCACCTCGCTAGCCGAGGGGCATCCGCACTGGTTTATAAACCCCCGTGCGGTAGCTCTCTCGAGCTCCTCTCCAAAGCAGGCCTACTGGGCCTACATGTTCTGTGCTGCCCTGTGGGCCTACTGGGCCTTTGCGGGCCTGCATCCTGGCCCAACAACAGGTTGGGTTTCTAGTCGTATGCAGGCCGCTCTGGCCCAGTAGGCGGGCTTTTTTTTTGCTTTATTAATTTTTAGTTGTTTTTTTGTGTATTTAGAGTGTCTTTGTGAATATTTTTTAGTGCCCGTAGTTTTCAAATTTGAATAGTTTAAATTTTGAATTATTTGAAATTAGTGTGAATCACTAGTTTGTGAATAACTTATCTTTAAAAATCAGTAAGGCATGAAAGAATTTGTTTGCACATAAAATTTCTTCGCGTTTAAAAGCCAAAACACATAACTACCCTAACTATTACAGAGATTCCCTCCTGGGTGTGAAACACAGAAGAAAGTGATGATAGTGAAGCCGATCACATCCCAGATCTTTGGGTGTGAAACTTTTTCTTCGCGTGTGTCCCTTTGGCCGTAACCATGGAAAATCTTCATCATTTAACGGGATGCTCGAGTCAATACTCACTGTGAATGGAGCAATTTCATCAAACTTTTCATAATCTTCTGACATGTCTGTCTTGTCATCCACTCCCACGATGTTTCTCTTCCCAGAAAGAACTATGTGCCACTTTGGCTCATCGTACGATGCATTCGCTTCCTTATCTTTTCTTTTTCTTGGCTTGGTAGACATGTCCTTCACATAGAAAACCTGTGCCACATCATTGGGTAGGACGAATGGTTCGTCTGCATACGCAAGATTGTTGAGATCCACTATTGTCATTCTGTACTGCAGGTCTTCCGTTACCCCGCCTCGTGTCATATTGACCCATTTGCACCGAAACAAAGGGACCTTCAAACCACGTCGATAGTCAAGTTCCCATATGTCATGTATATAACCATAATATGTTTCCTTTCCTGTCTTGGTTTCTACATCAAAGCGGACACCACTGTTTTGGTTGGGGCTCTTCTTATCTTGGGCGATCATGTAAAATGTATTACCATTTATCTCGTACCCTTTGAAAGTCATTATATTCGAAGATGGTAACTGGGATAGCAAGTACATGTCATCTTCAATCGAGGTGTCATGCATGGTACGTGTCTGCAACCAGCTGGCGAAACTCCTGGTTCGTTCATGTGTAATCCAGTCATCAGACCGCTCAGGGTGTTTGGAGCGTAGCAAATTCTTGTGTTCATCCATATACGGAGCCACCAAGGTGGGATTCTGTAGAACTGTTAGTGTGCTTCAGTGAGAGAATGTCCGTCCATACATATTATTTGTTCCCCTCCTACCGTGCCTTTTCCATCCAGTCTGCCCTTATGCCGCGATTCAGGAACACCAATCGGCTTAAGGTCAGGAATAAAGTCAATACAAAACTCAATGACCTCCTCATTTTCATGGCCCTTGGAGATGCTTCCTTCAGGCCTCGCACGGTTATGAACATATTTCTTTAAGACTCCGATGAACGTCTCAAAGGGGAACATATTGTGTAGAAATACAGGACCCAAAACGTTAATCGCTTCGCATAGGTGAATTAGGACGTGTGTCATGATGTTGAAGAAGGATGGTGGGAACACCAACTCGAAACTGACAAGACATTGCACCAAATCATTCTCTAACCTTGGTATGATTTCTGGATCGATTACCTTCTGAGAGATTGCATTGAGAAATGCACATAGCTTCACAATGGCTAATCGAACGTTTTCCGGTAGAAGCCCCCTCAATGCAACCGGAAGCACTTGCGCCATAATCACGTGGCAGTCATGAGACTTTAGGTTCTGGAACTTTTTCTCTGCCATGCTTATTATTCCCTTTATATTCGACGAGAAGCCAGACGGTACCTTAATACTAAGCAGGCATTCAAAGAAGATTTCCTTCTCTTCTTTGGTAAGAGCGTAGCTTGCATGACCCTGATGTATGCCGTCTTTTCCGTGCATACGTTGCTGGTCCTCCCGTGCCTCAGGTGTATCTTCTGTCTTCCCATACAGGCCCAAGAAGCCAAGCAGGGTCACACAAAGATTCTTCGTCACGTGCATCACGTCGATTGTGGAGCAGACCTCTAGGTCTTTCCAATAGGGCAGGTCCCAAAATATATATTTCTTCTTCCACATGGGTGCGCGTCCGTCAGCGTCATTCGGAACAGGTTGTCCACCAGGACCCTTTCCAAAGACCACCTTCAAACTGTGGGAGCATGCACGGTATCCCTTGTTTGTCTGTCCTGAAAGGTTACTGAGAGCAGGCTAATCATTGATTGTCACGAACAGCAATGCCTTTAGGTCAAATTCTTCCCCCATGTGCTCATCCCACGCACATACACCTGTTCCATTCCACAGTTGTAAGAGTTCTTTAACTAATGGCCTTAGGTACACATCAATGTCGTTGCCGGGTTGCTTAGGGCCTTGGATGAGCACTGGCATCATAATGAACTTCCGCTTCATGCACAACCAAGGAGGAAGGTTATACAAACATAGAGTCATAGGGCAGGTGTTATGGTTGCTGCTCTGCTCCCCAAAAGGATTAATGCCATCTGCGCTTAGACCAAACCATACGTTCCTTGCATCATCTGCAAACTCCTTCCCATACTTTCTTTTGATTTTTCTCCACTGCGACCCGTCAGCGGGTACTCTCAACTTTCTGTCTTTCTTACGGTCTTCTCTGTGCCATCGCATCGCCTTGGCATGCTCTTTGTTTTGGAACAAACGTTTCAACCGTGGTATTATAGGAGCATACCACATCACCTTGGCAGGAATCTTCTTCCTGGGGCGCTCGCCCTCGACATCACCAGGGTCATCGCGGCTGATCTTATAGCGCAATGCACTGCATACCGGGCAAGCGTTCAAATCCTCGTACTCACCGCGGTAGAGGATGCAATCATTAGGGCATGCATGTATCTTCTGCACCTCTAACCCTAGAGGGCAGACAACCTTCTTTGCTTGGTACGTACTCTCGGGCAATTCGTTGTCCTTTGGAAGAATATCCTTTATCATTACCAGCAAGTTTCCAAATCCCTTGTCAGATACACCATTCTCTGCCTTCCATTGCAGCAATTCCAGTGTGGTGCCCAGCTTTTTCTTGTCACCTACACAATTCGGGTACAACAATTTTTTGTGATCCTCTAACATGCGCTGCAACTTCTTCTTCTCCAAGTCACTTGCGCAGTTACTCTTTGCATCGGCAATGGCCTGACCTAGATCATCAACGGGCTCATCCGATGCCTCTTCTTCAGCTTCTTCCCGTATTACCGGCTCAGCTTCTTCCCGCATTACCGGCTCAACTTCTTCCCTCATTGTTGTATCATCGTATTCAGGGAACCCATGACCAGGATAGCTGTCGTCGTCCTCTTCTTCTTCATTGTCTTCCATCATAACCTCTCTTTCTCCATACTTGGTCCAAACATTATAGTGGGGCATGAAACCGGACTCAAACAGGTGGACGTGAATGGTTCTTGACATAGAGTAATTGCGACCATTCTTACAGCCAGCACATGGACAATGCATAAAACCATCCGCTCGCTTGTTTGCCTCAGCCGCAAGCAGAAAAGTATGCATGCCATTAATGAACTCGGAAGAGCATCGGCCATCGTACATCCATTGCCGGCTCATCTTCAATACACAACACCGAAAACATCAAATTAATACAATACATAAAGTTCATACATAAAGATCATACAACACTTAAATGCAACAAACAAATAACTCTCTAGCTAAAGAATTTAAATGCAACAACAAATGCAATCAAGATCGCAACTAAGGTAACAATTGATCCAACAGCATAATGATACCAAGCCTCACTATGAATGGCATATTTTCTAATTTTTCTAATCTTCAAGCGCATTTTCTCGAGCTTAATCTTGTGATCATCGACGACATCGACAACATGCAACTCCAATTCCATCTTCTCCCCCTCAATTCTTTTCAATTTTTCCTTCAAATCCTCGTTTTCTCTTTCAACTAAATTTAACCTCTTGACAATAGGGTCAGTTGGAATTTCGGGTTCAACTACCTCCTACATACAAATATCTATGTCAACTTGATGGGCATAATTTGTCATAAACATGAAATGCAATGAATAGTTTTAGAAGAGAATATACCACATCCGAATCATAACCCGGACGAGGGCCGACGGGGACGGATATCAAAACCATGGCACTATGCAAAACCAACAACGTATGGGTAAGATAATTATATGAGTAACTATATATCCAAATCACACAAACATCATTTTTTATATAAAACTTCATGAACAAGAGGCTCACCACAAGGTAGTGCCGGCGACGGGACGTTGCGAGCGATCGACGGTGGTTACGACGGAGATTTAGAAGGTACTAAGTAAACCAGACCTACATATGCAAAATTAAGTGTTATTTTTGACCTCAAATTGCATATAAATCAAATACTAGCACATATATATAATTCCTCCGAAATTACTAAACTCAAAAATCAATCACTATATAAAGCATTGGACGAGCTAATCTAGCAATGAGAGATGAAAGGAAAAAGTTGCTAACCTTTGTGATCATTTGAATGGATGGAGGCCTTCAAATCTTGGGCAAAATGTGTGATGATCTTGAGAGGAAGAGGGAAAAGAACAGAGAGGAGAGGGGAAAGGGGAAGAACAGAGCGAGCTCGGGTGGATGAAGGGTCTATGTAGGATGACCTTTAGTACCGGTTCGTGATACGACCCGGCACTAAAGGTGCTGGAGGGGCCCCGAACTGACAACATCCTGCCACCACTCACTTTAGTATCGGTTCGTGGCACGAACCGGTGCTAAAGGTTCGTCACGAACCGGTACTAATTAGAGCGGCCCGGCTAGCGGTTGGAACCATCACTAATGTACACATTAGTGCCGGCTCAAATTCAAGACGGCAATAATATGCTTCACGTTTGACCCTTTTTCTACTAGTGCTAGTAGGCCAAACCAAACTGATAATTCGAAGAGGCTTGCAAAGATAACCAATCATACATAAAAGAATTCAGAGAAGATTCAAATATTATTCATAGATAGACTTGATCATAAACGCACAATTCATCGGTCTCAACAAACACACCGCAAATAGAAGATTACATCAAATAGATCTCCATGAGAGAGGAGGGGAACATTGTATTGAGATCCAAAAAGAGAGAATAAGCCATCTAGATACTAGCTATGGACCCGTAGGTCTGAAGTAAACTACTCACACTTCATCGGAGGGGCTTGGATGATGATGTAGAAGCCCTCCGTGATCGATGCCCCCTCCGGCGGAGCTCCGGAACAGGCCCCAAGATGGGATCTCGTGGATACGGAAAGTTGCGGTGGTTGAATTAGGTTTTTGGCTCCGTCCCCGATCGTTTGGGGGTACGTGGATATATATAGGAGGAAGAAGTACGTCGGTGGAGCTTCGAGGGGCCCACGAGGCAGGGGGGCGCGCCCTAGGGGGGCCTACCCTCGTGAGCACCTCGTGGCTTTCTTGACGGATGGTCCAATTCTCCTGGATCTTATCTGATGAGAAAATCATGTTTCCGAAGGTTTCATTCCATTTGGACTCCGTTTGATATTCCTTTTCTTCGAAACCCTAAAACAGGCAAAAAACAACAATTCTGGGCTGGGCCTCCGGTTAATAGGTTAGTCCCAAAAATAATAGAAAAATGGAAAATAAAGCCCAATAATGTCTAAAACAGTAGATAATATAGCATGGAGCAATCAAAAATTATAGATACGTTGGAGACGTATCAAGCATCCCCGAACTTAATTCCTGCTCGTCCTCGAGTAGGTAAATGATAAAAACTTAATTTTTGATGCGGAGTGCTACTTGGCATAATTTCAATTTAAATCTTCTTAACTGTGGTATGAATATTCAGATCCGAAAGATTCAAGACAAAAGTTCATATTGAGATAAAAATGATAATACTTCAAGCATACTAACTAAGCAATCATGTCTTCTCAAAATAACATGGCCAAAGAAAGTTCATCCCTACAAAATCATATAGTTTAGTCATGTTTCATTTTCGTCACACAAGAATGCTATCATCATGCACAACCCCGATGACAAGCCAAGCAATTGTTTCATACTTTAGTAATCTCAAACCTATAAACTTTCACGCAATATATGAGCGCGAGCCATGGACATAGCACTATGGGTGGAATAGAATATAATGAAGGGGGGTTATTTGGAGAAGACAAAAAAGGAGAAAGTCTCACATCAACGAGGCTAATCAATGGGCTATGGAGATGCCCACCGATTGATGTTAATGCAAGGAGTAGGGATTGCCATGCAACGGATGCACTAGAGCTATAAATGTATTAAAGCTCAACAAAAGAATCTAGTGGGTGTGCATCCAACTTGCTTGCTCACGAAGACCTAAGGCACTTGAGGAGGCCCATTGTTGGAATATACAAGCCAAGTTTTATAATGAAAAATTCCCACTAGTATATGAAAGTGATAACATGAGAGACTCTCTATTATGAAGATCATGGTGCTACTTTGAAGCACAAGTGTGGTAAAAGGATAGTAACATTGTTCCTTCTCTATTTTTCTCTCATTTTTTTGGCCTTCTCTTTTTATGGCCTTTCTCTTTTTTTTAATTTATTCCTCACTTGGGACAATGCTCTAATAATGATGATCATCACACTTCTATTTATTTACAACTCAATGATTACAACTCGATACTAGAACAAAGATGACTCTATGTGAATGCCTCCGGCGGTGTACCGGGATATGCAATGAACCAAGAGTGACATGTATGAAAGAATTATGAACGGTGGCTTTGCCACAAATACTATGTCAACTACATGATCATGCTAAGCAATATGAAAATGATGAATGTGTCATGATGAACGGAATGATGGAAAGTTGCATGGCAATATATCTCGGAATGGCTATGGAAATGCCATAATAGGTAGGTATGGTGGCTGTTTTGAGGAAGATATAAGGAGGTTTATGTGTGAAAGAGCATATCATATCACGGGGTTTGGATGCAGCGGCGAAGTTTGCGCCAACTCTCAATGTGAGAAAGGGCAATGCACGGTACCGAAGAGGCTAGCAAGGGTGGAAGGGTGAGAGTGCGTATAATCCATGGACTCAACATTAGTCATAAAGAACTCACATACTTATTGCAAAAATCTACAATTCATCACAGACCTCGGCACTATGCGCATGCTCCTAGGGGGATAGATTTGTAGGAAAAGACCATCGCTCGTCCCCGACCGCCACTCATAAGGAAGACAATCAAATAACACCTCATGTTTCAAATTTGTTGCATAAATTTTACCGTACGTGCATGCTACGGGACTTGCAAACCTCAACACAAGTATTTCTCAATTTCACAACTACTCAACTAGCATGACTTTGATATTATTACCTCCATATCTCAAAACAATCATCAAGCATCAAACTTTTCTTAGTATTCAACACACTCACAAGAAAGCTTTATTATTAATCTTGCATATCAAGCATATTAGGATTTTAAAAAAATTACCATGCTATTAAAACTCTCAAAATAATCTAAGTGAAGCATGAGAGAACAATAGTTTCTATAAAACAAATCCACCACCGTGCTCTAAAAGATATAAGTGAAGCACTAGAGCAAAAATTATAAAGCTCAAAAGATATAAGTGAAGCACATAGAGTATTCTATCAAATTCCAAATCATGTATGGCTCTCTCAAAAGGTGTGTAGAGCAAGGATGATTGTGGTAAACTAATAAACAAAGACTCAAATCATAAAAGACGCTCCAAGCAAAACACATATCATGCGGTGAATAAAAATATAGCTCCAAGTAAAGTTACCGATAGAAGTAGACAAAAAAGGGGATGCCTTCCGGGGCATCCCCAAGCTTTGGCTTTTAGGTGTACTTATATTATATTGGGGGTGCCATGGGCATCCCCAAGATTAGGATCTTGCCACTCCTTTTTCCATAATCCATCAAATCTTTACCCAAAACTTGAAAACTTCACAACACAAAACTTAAAGTAGAAAACTCGTGAGCTCCGTTAGCAAAAGAAAACAAAAGACCACTTCAAGGTACTGTAATGAACTCATTCTTTATTTATATTGGTGTTATACTTACTGTATTCCAACTTCTCTATGGATTACAAACTATTTTACTAGCCATAGATTCATCAAAATAAGCAAACAACACACGAAAAAAACAGAATCTGTCAAAAACAGAACAGTCTGTAGTAATCTGTAGCTAGCGCAAGATCTGGAACCCCAAAAATTCTAAAATAAATTGGTGGACGTGAGGAATTTATCTATTAATCATCTTCAAAAAGAATTAGCTAAATAGCACTTTCCAAATAAAAACGAAAGCAGTTCTCGTGAGCGCTAAACATTCTGTTTTTACAGCAAGTTCAACAAGACTTTCCCCAAGTCTTCCCAACGGTACTACTTGGCAGAAACACAAAAAACACAACCAAAACAGATTCTAGATAATTTATTTATTACTAAACAGGATCAAAAAGCAAGGAATAAAAATAAAATTGGGTTGCCTCCCAACAAGCGCTATCGTTTAACGCCCCTAGCTAGGCATAACAAGCAAGAATAGATCTAGGTATTGCCATCTTTGGTAGGCAATCCATAAGTGGCTCTCATGATAGATTCATATGGTAATCTTATTTTCTTTCTAGGTAAGTGTTCCATGACCTTTTTAATGGAAATTGAAATCTAATATTCCCTTCCTTCATATCAATAATTGCACCAACCGTTCTAAGGAAAGGTCTACCAAGTATAATAGGGCAAGAAGGATTGCAATCTATATCAAGAACGATAAAATCTATGGGCACATAATTCCTATTAGCAACAATAAGAACATCATTAATTCTTCCCATATGTTTCTTAATAGTGGAATCCTCAAGATGCAAGTTTAGAGAGCAATCATCAAAATCACAGAAATCTAGTAAATCACACAAAGTTTTGGGAATAGTAGAGACACTAGCACCCAAATCACACAAAGCATAAAACTCATAATTTTTTATTTTAATTTTAATAGTTGTTTCCCACTCATCATAAAGTTTTCTAGGGATAGAAACTTCCAATTCAAGTTTTTCTTCATAAGATTGCATCAAGGCATCAACGATATGTTTAGTAAACGCTTTATTTTGATTATAAGCGTGAGGAGATTTTAGCACGGATTGCAACAAGGAAATACAACCAATCAAAGAGCAATTTTCGTAGTTAAATTCCTTGAAATCCATAATAGTGGGTTTAGCAATATCTAGGATTTTAATTTCTTCAATCCCACTTTTATCAAATTTAGCATCAAGATCAACAAATTCCGAATTCTTAGAACGCCTTCTAGGTAAAGGTGGATCATATTCAGTCCCATCATTATCAAGATTCATATTGCAAAACAAAGATTTAATAGGGTACACATCAATAACTTTTAGATCTTCATCATTATTTTCATAGGAACTAGAAGAACACACTTTTATAAAGGCATCTTTCTTAGCACGCATCCTAGCAGTTCTTTCTTTGCACTCGTAAATGGAAATTCTCATGGCTTTGAGAGACTCATTGATATCATGCTTAGGTGGAATAGATCTAAGTTTCAAAGAATCAACATCAAGAGCAATTATATCAATGTTCCTAGCCAAATTATCAATCTTAAGCAATTTTTATTCAATCATAGCATTAAAATTCTTTTGCGAAGAAATAAATTCTTTAATATTAGATTCAAAATCAGAGGGCATCTTATTATAATTTCCATAAGAATTTTTGTAGGAATTACCATAATTATTAGAGGGATTACTAGGGTAAGGCCTAGGATTGAAATTTCCTCTATACGCGTTGTTACCAAAATTGTCCCTACCAACAAAATTCACATCCATAGATTCATTATTATTCTCAATCAAAGTAGACAAGGGCACATCATTAGGATCAGAATAAACACTCTTATTAGCGAATAATTTCATAAGTTCATCCATCTTTCTACTCAAAACATTAATTTCTTCTATCGCATGCACCCTTTTAGCAGATCTTTCAGTATGCCATTGAGAATAATTAACCATAATATTATCTAGGAGTTTAGTAGCTTCTCCTAAAGTGATTTCCCGCGGACGAATCTAAAAGATTTCTAGAAGCAAAATTCAATGCGGCATAAATTTTTTGTATAATCATCCACAAATTCAAACCATGAGTAGGGCAATTACGTATCATTAATTTCATTCTCTACCAAGCTTGTGCAACATGTTCGTGATCAAGTTGTTTAAAATTCATAATATCGTTTCTAAGAGAAATGATCTTAGTGGGAGGAAAATACTTAGAGATAAAAACATCTTTGCACCTGTTCCATTAATGAATACTATTTTTAGGCAAAGATGAAAACCAAGCTTTAGCACGATCTCTAAGCGAAAAAGGAAATAGCTTCAATTTAACAATATCATTATCGACATCTTTTTCTTTTGCATGTCACACAAATCAACGAAAGCTATTAAGATGTGTAGCGGCATCTTCACTAGGAAGGCCGGAGAACGGATCTTTCATGACAAGATTCAACAAAGCAATATTAATTTCACAAGATTCAGCATCGATAAGAGGAGCAATCGGAGTGCTAAGGAAATCATTATTGTTGGTATTGGTGAAGTCACACAATTTAGTATTATCTTGGGCCATCGCGACAAACAAGCAATCCAACACACAAGCAAACAAGAGCAAACGGGCAAAAGAGGCAAATAGAGAGGGAGGATAGGGAGAGAGAGGGCAAATAAACGGCAAGGGTGAAGTGGGGGAGAGGAAAATGAGATGCAAATGGCAAATAATGTAATGCGGGAGATAGGGATTGTGATGGGTACTTGGTATGTTGACTTTTGCGCAGACTCCCCAGCAACGGCGCCAGAAATTCTTCTTGCTACGTCTTGAGCACTGCGTTGGATTTCCCCGAAGAGGAAGGGATGATGTAGCAAAGTAGCGTAAGTATTTCCCTCAGGTTTTGAGAACCAAGGTATCAATCCAGTAGGAGGCTACGCTCGAGTCCCTCGTACCTACACAAAAACAATAGGTCAATGCAACCAACACGCTTAGGGGTTGTCAATCCCTTCACGGTCACTTACGAAAGTGAGATCTGATAAAGATGATAAGTAATATTTTTTGGTATTTTTGGTATAGAGATGCAAAGTAAATAAAGTAAAAGCAAAGTAGAAACAAAGCAATAGTAAAGTGATGGAGATTGATATGATGAAAAAGAGACCCGGGGGCCATAGGTTTCACTAGTGGCTTCTCTTAAGAGCATTAGTATTCTACGGTGGGTGAACAAATTCCTATTGAGCAATTGACAGAATTGAGCATAGTTATGAGAATATCTAGGTATGATCATGTATATAGGCATCACGTCCGAGACAAGTAGACCGAAACGATTCTGCATCTAGTACTATTACTCCACTCATCGACCGCTATCCAGCATGCATATAGAGTATTAAGTCAAAAACAGAGTAACGCCTTAAGCAAAATGACATCATGTAGAGGGATAGTATCATGCAATATGATAAAAACCCCATCTTGTTATCCTCGATGGCAACAATACAATACGTGCCTTGCTGCCCCTTCTGTCACTTGGAAAGGACACCGCAAGATTGAACCCAAAGCTAAGCACTTCTCCCATGGCAAGAACAACCAATCTAGTAGGCCAAACCAAACTGATAATTCGAAGAGACTTGCAAAGATAACCAATCATACTTAAAAGAATTCAGAGAAGATTCAAATATTATTCATAGATAGACTTGAGCATAAACCCACAATTCATCGGTTTCAACAAACACAACGCAAAAAGAAGATTACATCGAATAGATCTCCACGAGAGAGGAGGAGAACATTGTATTGAGATCCAAAAAGAGAGAAGAAGCCATCTAGCTACTAGCTATGGACCTGTAGGTCTGAAGTAAACTACTCACACTTCATCGGAGGGGCTTGGATGATGATGTAGAAGCCCTCCGTGATCGATGCCCCCTCCGGCGGAGCTCTGGAACAGGCCCCAAGATGGGATCTCGTGGATACAGAAAGTTGCGGTGGTGGAATTAGGTTTTTGGCTCTGTCCCCGATCGTTTGGGGGTACATGGATATATATATAGGAGGAAGAAGTACGTCAGTGGATCTTCGAGGGGCCCATGAGGCAGGGGGCGCGCCCTAGGGGGGGCACCCCCTACCCTCGTGAGCACCTCATGGCTTTCTTGACGGAGGGTCCAAGTCTCCTGGATCTTATCTGATGAGAAAATCACGTTTCTGAGGGTTTCATTCCGTTTGGACTCCGTTTGATATTCCTTTCCTTCGAAACCCTAAAACAGGCATAAAACAACAATTCTGAGCTGGGCCTTCGGTTAATAGGTTAGTCCCAAAAATAATATAGAAGTGGAAAATAAAGCCCAATAATGTCTAAAATAGTAGATAATATAGCATGGAGCAATCAAAAATTATAGATACGTTGGAGAAGTATCAGTGTGCTTGTTTGCTTTCTTCACTAAGTAGATCTTGTTTTTCCTTTTTGTTTCTGTTTAGTCGTGGGTGAAACATACAATTTTTTTAAAAGAATGAAAATCCAAAAAAAATTTACATGCCTCTCATGCCTAAAAAGTTTTTCAAAAAGAGAAGTGATTGGAAAGTTATGCATTGAAGAAGTGATGGTCGACCTTGAGCACTTGTGTTCATGCTCACGGAAACAATTGATACATCCATTTTGCATCATGCTTTTCTATCGATATTTATTGCATTATGGGCTGTTATTACACATTATGTCACAATACTTATGCCTATTCTCTCTTATTTTACAAGGTTTACATAAAGAGGGAGAATGCCAGTAGCTAGGATTCTGGGCTGGAAAAGGAGCAAATATTAGAGACCTATTCTGCATAGCTCCAAAAGTCCTGAAACTTCACGAAAGATGTTTTCAAAATATATAAAAAATACTGAGAGCAAGAACTTCACGAGGGGGGCCACACCCTGCCCACGAGGGTGGGGGCGCGCCCTACCCCCCTGGGCACGCCCCCCTACCTCGCGGGCCCCCTGGTAGCCCTCCGGACACCATCTTCTGCTATATGGAGTCTTTCGATGGAAAAAAATCATAAGCCATCTTCTCGGACGAAACTCCGCCGCCACGAGGTGGAACCTTGGCGGAACCAATCTATGGCTCTGGCGGAGCTGTCCTGCCGGCGAAACCTCCCTCCCGGAGGGGGAAATCATCGCCATCTTCATCACCAACACTCCTATCATTGGGAGAAGGCAATCTCCATCAACATCTTCATCAGCACCATCTCATCTCAAAACCCTAGTTCATATCTTGTATCCAATTCTTGTCTCCAAGTCCGGGATTGGTGCTAGTAGGTTGCTAGTAGTGTTAATTACTCCTTGTAGTTGATGCTAGTTGGTTTAATTGTTGGAAGATCATATTTTTAGTTCCTATATGCATATTAATACCCCTCTGCTTATGAACATGTTTATGCTTTGTGAATAGTTACTTTTGTTCCCGAGGAGATGGGAGAAGTCTTGCTATTAGTAGTCATGTGAATTTGGTATTCGTTCGATATTTTGATGAGATGTATGTTGTCTCTCCTCTAGTGGTGTTATGTGAATGTCGACTACATGACACTTCACCATTATTTGGGCCTAGAGGAAGGCATTGGGAAGTAATAAGTAGATGATGGGTTGCTAGAGTGACAGAAGCTTAAACCCTAGTTTATGTGTTGCTTCGTAAGGGGCTGATTTGGATCCATATGTTTCATGCTATGGTTAGGTTTACCTTAATACTTTCATTGTAGTTGCGGATGCTTGCAATAGAGGTTAATCATAAGTGGGATGCTTGTCCAAGTAAGGACATCACCCAAGCACCGGTCCACCCACATACGAAATTATCAAAGCACCGAACGTGAATCATATGAACGTGATGGAAACTAGCTTGACGATATTCCCATGTGTCCTCGGGAGCGCTTTACATCATATAAGAGTTTGTCCAGGCTTGTCCTTTGCTACAAAAAGGATTGGGCCACCTTGCTGCACCTTATTTACTTTTGTTACTAGTTGCTCGTTACAAATTATCTTATCACAAAACTATCTGTTACCACTTATTTCAGTACTTGCAGAGAATACCTTGCTAGAAACCGCTTATCATTTCCTTCTACTCCTCGTTAGGTTCGACACTCTTACTTATCGAAAGGACTACGATAGATCCCCTATACTTGTGGGCCATCAACAATGTAAAAATTTTCATGGAAGTTTCTCTGTAAATAATTATCCCCTTATATATATCCATTGTATTATAAAAATAATGTGCCAAGCTTTGGTTTTAGGATGATTAGATTGCTTGCTTACTATGTGCAGAACAAAAACAGAAACTTTGGCTGTAGCGCGTGATTTTACATTCATTTCATAATTGTTGGAGTTACAGAAGTTTACTAAACCTCCAGATTACTACAGACTGTCCTGTTTTAGACAGATTCTGTTTTCGTGTGTTGTTTGTTTGTTTTGATGCATCTATGGCTAGTATTGGAGGGTATGAACCATAGAGAAGTTGGAATACAGTAGATAAAGTTATAATATGAAAATGGAAGGAGTTTGAAACAGTACCTAAATGTAGTGATTCGTTTTATTATACTAACGGATCTCACAAAGTTTTTGTTAAAGTTTTGTGTGGATGAAGTGTTCGAAGAACGAGGAGTTACCGATGTGAGAAGAATAAAGAGAGGCAAGAGCTCAAGTTTGGGGATTCCCAAGGCACCCCAAGTAAATATTCTAAGGATACTCAATCATCTAAGCTTGGGGATGCCCCGGTTGGCATCCCATCTTTCTTGTTCAACAATTATCGGTAAACCTCGATTTTTGTTTTGTTCACATGATTTGTGTCCTTTAAGTTTTTATGTTTCTTTAAGAACAATGCTAGTATTAGACATCCCTTCATTGGTTTGTAGAATGCTTCATGTGCTTCACTTATATCTTTTAAGTATGATCTTATAGAATTGCTCTTTGTGCTTCACTTAAATCTTTTGAGTATGGTTTTATAGAATGCTTCGTGTGCTTCACTTACACATTTTGAGCTTGGATATTGGTTAGTTTATATTAATTGTAGAATGCTCCATGAACTTCACTTATATATTGTGGAGTATGAATAATAATATTATCTAAAGCGGGTTTGGAAGACTGTCAACTTTAGGAACTAATGACCCCGCTATTCCGAATGAGAAGAATTTTGCTTATGTGGAGAATAGAAAAATTTCTATGCTTGTTGATCATGAAAAGAATGCTTTATGTGATGGTTATATTGTTGAACTCATTCATTATGCTACTGAAAATTATTATGAGGAAGGAATACATGCTTGTAGGAGTTGCAATAATATCAAGTTTTCCTCTCTATGTGCTTAAAGTTTTGAAGTTATACTTGATTTGTCTTCCTATGCTAGTTGATTCTTGTTCCCATAAATTGTGTTCTCACAAAATCCCTAGGCATAGGAAGTGGGATAGGTTCAAATGTGCTAGTCATATTCTTCATGATGCTCTCTTTATGCTTCAATTCTTATCTTTTATGTGAGCATCATTGAAATCATCATGCCTACCTAAAAGGCATTAAAGAAAAGCGCTTGTTGACAGACAACCCAATATTTACCATTACTGTTTTTATGTGTTTACATGATTAAGATACTGCAGTCATCATAGCTTTTGTTTCAATAAAGTGCCAAGTAATACCTTTGGGAAGACTTGGGTGAAAGTTAATGTAATCTTGCTGTAAAAAACAGAAACTTTGTGCTCATGAGATTAGCTGCCATCTTTTGCAGAAGAGTGATTTGCTGTTGATTCTTTTTGCAGAAGATTAATAGACAAATTCCTCACGCCCACCAATTTATGTCATAATTTTTTGAGTAGCAGAAGTATGGTTAGTGTTCAGATCATTATAGACTGTTCTTTTTCTGATAGATTCTATTTTCATTGCATAGTTTGCTTGTTTTCAAGTTTCTATGACTTATATTCCTCAATATAAATTGTAGAAATGATATGGTACAGTAGGCATTGTGTGAGAACAATTATTAACCTTGTCTTTGACAGTACCAAAGTGAATGGTTTACTCTTTATCATACTAACCTATCTCACGAAGTTCCGTTAAGTTTTCTGTGATTGAAGTTTTCAAGCTTTGGGTGAGATATCGATATGAGGAGAATAAGGAGTGGAAAGACCCTAAGCTTGGGGATGCCCAAGGCACTCCAAGGTAATATTCAAGGAAGACTCAAGCGCCTAATCTTGGGGATGCCCCGGAAGGCATCCCCACTTTCGTCTTCAAAACTATCGGTATACCTTGATCGGAGCTATATTTTTATTCGTCACTTGATATGTGTTTTTTCTTGGAGAGTATTTTCAATTTTACTTTCTGTTTGAATAAAATCATTGGATCCGAATTATTAAATTAAAAACAATCCTCCCATGGCTAGTTAATTATTTGACTACTCAGTGTCCTTCACTATTATCTTTTGGAGTAGTTTGACATTTACTCACGTGATTCACGTATATCCTATGAGTAAATGGTTGAATAATTGAATATCATAAATTTGAATTTATATATGTTTCATATGCTTATACCATGGGGAGTAATGACTTCACATAGAATAAGTATAGGTAGTAAACTTATTGAAAGTTAGCAAACGTAGAATTTGTCACTTGAATAATTGATGAAAGAATATTGAAGGAAGAGAGATTTCACATATAAATATACTATCTTGGACATCTTTTGTAATTGTGAGCACTCATTAAAATATGACAAGATAAAAGGTTGATGTCGGACAAGGAAGACAACGTAATGGGTTATGTTTTCTTATATCTGAAATAAAGTATATTGTCTTGGATCATCCAACATGTTGAGCTTGCTTTTTCCGCCTCATGCTAGACAAATTCTTTGCACCAAGTAGATATACTACTTGTGCTTCGAAACATTCCTTAAAACAGTTTTGCCATGAGAGTCCACCATACCTACCTATGGATTGAGTAAGATCCTTCAAGTAAGTTGTCATTGGTGCATGCAATAAAAATTGCCCTCTAAATATGTATGATCTATTAATGTGGAGAAAATAAGCTTTATACGATCTTGTGATGTGGAAGAAATAAAAGCGACGAGCTGCATAATAAAGGTCCATATCACAAGTGGCAATATAAAGTGATGTTCTTTTGCATTAAGATTTTGTGCGTCCAACCATAAAAGCGCATGACAACCTCTTCTTCCCTCTGCGAAGGACCTATCTTTTACTTTTATCTTCTACCTTTCTGCAAGAGTCATGGTGATATTCACCTTTCCTTTTTACATTTTATCCTTTGGCAAGCACATTGTGTTGGAAAGATCCTGATATATATATCCAATTGGATCGATGTAAGTTATCATGAACTATTATTGTTGACATTACCCTTGAGGTAAAAGGTTGGGAGGCGAATCTATAAGCCCCTATCTTTCTCTGTGTATGATTAAAGCTTTGAACCCATAAATATCATGTGAGTGTTAGCAATTATGAAAGATTAAATGGTAGTTGAGTATGTGGAGTTTGCAAAATCAAAGCTCTGACATAGACCCTTCCTGAAAATAAGATGAATTGCAATTGTTTGATGACTGAGAATATAGTTTGCTAGTTTCAAGAAAGTTTATGATCTATACTTTAACATGTGAATAGCTTGTTACTTGATCATGAAAAGCTTTATGAAAATGAGCTACTGTTATGATATATAATGATGCTAGAAAAAGTGATTGGAACTATCATTGATGAAACTAATGCACTTGCTAGCATTCACACTTCATAAATTATTTCTTTTATCATTTACCTACTCGAGGACGAGCAGGAATTAAGCATGGGGATGCTGCTACGTCTCCAACGTATCTATAATTTATGAAGTATTCATGCTATTATATTATCAACCTTGGATATTGTATATGCATTTATATGCCATTTTAATATGGTTTTTGGGACTAACCTAGAGCCCAGTGCCAGTTTCTGTTTTTCCTTGTTTTTGAGTTTTACAGAAAAGGAATATCAAACGGAGTCCAATTGACGTGCCAAATTTTGACAATTTTTAATGGACCAAAAGAAGACCCTGGAGTAAAAGAGTCGGGGCAGAAGAGTCCCAGGGCGTCCACGAGGGTGGGGGGCACGCTCACCCACCCCAGGCGCGAGGGCCTGCCTCGTGGACGACTCGGGCACCTCCTTGACTTGAGACCGACGCCAAAAATTTCTATAAATACAGAAATCTCTGAAAATTAACCTAGATCGGGAGTTCCGCTGCCAGAAGCCTCCGTAGCCAAGGAAAACCAATCTAGGCCCTCTCTGGCACCCTGCCGGAGGGGGCCATCATCACCGAAGGGCATGGAGGAGGATCCCGGAGGGACCATCATCACATTGAAGGCCAAGGACCAGAGGGAGAACCTTTCCCCATCTAGGGGGAGGCCTACTGTAGGGTGTTGCAATACGTTCATGATTCACTTATAGTGGGTTGGTGAGTGACTAAAACGCAAACCCGAGTAAGGGGGTTGTTGCGTATGGTAATAAAGAGGACTTGATGCTTTAATGCTATGGTTGGGTTTTACCTTAATGATCTTTAGTAGTTGCGGATGCTTGCCAGAGTTCCAATCATAAGTGTATATGATCCAAGTAGAGAAAGTATGCTAGCTTATGCCTCTCCCTCATATGAAACTACAATAGTGATTACCGGTCTTGTTAACAATTGACTAGGACAATTCCGCACACCGATCCAACCTTATTCCACACTCGCTATCTATAATATTTAGTAATATATTCTAAATTCATGATAACATCACCTACTTTTATATTTTAGCTCTCCGATATCATACAAAGTTATCCACTTCATACCCACAACATAGTTTTATTTCTCGTTTCTAGTTGGAAGCAAACGTTCGGTGTACGTAGAGTCGTATCAGTGGAAAATATGGCTTGAGAGAATATTGATCTTACCTTTAGCTCCTTGTGGGTTCGACATTCCATACTTATCACTTCCACCATTGAGAATTGCTACGATTATTCCCTACACTTGGGGATTATCAATATGGTCAGTACATGATGATATAAATTGTTGTATGAGATGATCATGTTTTGTTAAAGTTATCGGCAACTGGCAGGAGCCTTATGGTTGTCTCTTTATTGCATAAGATGCAAGCGCTATATAATTGTTTTACTTTATCGCTATGTGATAGCAATAGTTGCAGAAGTATAGTTGGCGAGACGACTATGTGATGACACATTGATAGAGATCAAGAGGATGGAGATCATGGTGTCATGCCGGTGACGGTGGAGATCATGACGGTACTTTGGAGATGGAGATCAAAGGCACGAGAAGATGATGGCCATATCATGTCACATATTTTGATTGCATGTGATGTTTATCTTTTATGCATCTTATTTTTCTTAGTACGACGGTAGAATTATAAGATGATCCCTCACTAAATTTCAAGGTATAAGTGTTCTCCCTGGGATGCACTATTGTGACAGTTCCTTGTGCCGAGACACCAGGTGATGATCGGTGTGATAATCTCTACATTCACATACAACGGGTGCAAGCCAGTTTTGCACACGCGAAATACTCGGGTTAAACATGACGAACTTAGCATATGCAGATATGGCCTCGGAACACTGGGACCGAAAGGTCGAACGAGAATCATATAGTAGATATGATCAACATGGTGATGTTCACCGTTGAAAACTACTCCATCTCATGTGATGATTGGATATGGTTTAGTTGATATGGATCACGTGATCATTTAGATGGCTAGAGGGATGTCTATCTAAGTGTGAGTTCTTAAGTAATATGATTAATTGAACTTTAATTTATCATGAACTTAGTCCTAATAGTATTTGCATATCTATGTTGTAGATCAATAGCTCGCGTATAGCTTCCCCGTTTTTTTATGATATGTTCCTAGAGAAAAATAAGTTGAAAGACGAAAGTAGCAATGATGCAGACTGGGTCCGTGCTCTGAGGATTATCCTTATTGTTGCACAGAAGAATTATGTCTTTGATGCACCGCTAGGTGACGGACCTATTGCAGGAACAGATGCAGACATTATGAACGTTTGGCAAGCTCGGTTTGATAACTACTTGATAGTTTAGTGGCCATGCTCTACAACTTAGAACGGAGACTTCAAAAATGTTTTTGAACGCCACGGAACATATAAGATGTTCCATGAGCTGAAATTGGTATTTCAGACTCATGCCCGAGTCGAGAGGTATATGACCTCTCACAAGTATTTTGCCTACAAGATGGAGGAGAATAGCTCAACCAGAGAGAATGTGCTAAGAATGTCTGAGTACTACAATCACTTGAATCAAGTGTGAGTTAATCTTCCAGATAAGATAGTGATTAACAGAGTTCTCTAGTCACTATCACCAAGTTACTGGAACTTCGTGATGAATTATAATATGCAAGGGATGACGAAAATGATTCCCGAGCTCTCCGCGATGCTGAAATCGGTGAAGGTAGAAATCAAGAAAAGTATCATGTGTTGATGGTTGACAAGACCACTAGTTTTGAGTAAAAGGGCAGGGGAAAGAAAGGGAACTTCAAGAAGAATGGCAAGCAAGTTGCCACTCCCATGAAGAAACACAAAGCTAGAACTAAGCCTGAAACTGAGTGCTTCTACTGTAAAGGGAATGGTCACTAGAAGCGGAACTACCCCAAATACTTGGCGGATAAGAAGGATGGCAAAGTGAAAGGTATATTTGATATACATGTTATTGATGTGTACTTTACTAATGTTCATCGCAACCCCATGGTATTTCATACTGGTTCAGTTGCTAAGATTAGTAACTCGAAACAGTAGTTACAAAATGAACAAAGACTAGTTGAGGGAAAAGTGATGATGTGTGTTGGAAGAGATTCCAAGGTCGATAAGATCACCATCGCATACTCCCTCTACCTTCGGGATTAGTGTTGAACCTAAATGAGGGAGTCCTGGATTAGGGGTCGCAGGACAGCCAGACTATATTCTTTGGCCGGACTGTTGGACTATGAAGCTACAAGATTGAAGACTTCGTCCCGTGTCCGGATGGGACTCTACTTGGCATGGAAGGCAAGCTAGGCAATACGGATATGGATATCTCCTCCTTTTGTACCCGACCTTGTGTAACCCTAGCCTCCTCCGGTGTCTATATAATCCGGAGGGTTTTAGTCCGTATGACAACAGACAATCATACCATAGGCTAGCTTCTAGGGTTTAGCCTCTCTGGTCTCGTGGTAGATCTACTCTTGTAATACTCATATCGTCAAGAACAATCAAGCAGGACGTAGGGTATTACCTCCATCAAGAGGGCCCGAACCTGGGTAAAACATTGTGTCCCCTGCCTCCTGTTACCATCCGCCTTAGACGCATAGTTCGGGACCCCCTACCCGAGATCCGCCGGTTTTGACACCGACATTGGTGCTTTCATTGAGAGTTCCACCGTGTCGTCACCATAAGGCTCGATGGCTCCTTCGATCATCGCTAGCGATGCGGTCCAGGGTGAGGCTTTCCTCCCCGCACAGATCTTTACATTCAGTGGCTTTGCACTGCAGGCCAATTCGCTTGGCCATCTGGGGTAGATTGAGAGCTACGCCCCTGGCCACCAGGTCAGATTTGGAAACTTGAACTACACGGCCGACATCCGCGGAGACTTGATCTTCGACGGATTCAAGCCCATGTCGGACGTGCCGTACAGTCTTGACGAGCATGACGTAACTCTGCCGTCGGACAATATTCAGGAGATCGCATCCGCAGCCACTCCGTCCATCAATCCGGAGCAAGTCGCGCCATCCGAGAACGGAGGGATGGACCCCGCCATGGAGGCCGCACTCTCAGTGGCGATAGAGCCGGATACTGACTTCACCCCTTACGAGAGCCGTGTTGCCGAATCACTGGATCCATCTTCGGTCACGGACTCCGAGCCGCTCGTATCCGCGCCCGTCGAGTCCGACTGGGCGCTGATCATGGAGTTCACCTCCGCGGATATTATTCAGCACTCACCTTTTAGAGATGTGCTAAATTCATTAAGGTTTCTCTCCCTGTCAGGAGAACCTTGGCTGAACTATGTCCGGCTAGAATGGGATGCGGACGACAAAGAAATTCGCCGCCCACCCACCACCCACTTAGTAGCCATTGTCGACGACTTAACCGACATGCTCGACTTCGGCTCCGAGGACTTCGATTGTACAGACGACGAAGCCGGAGACGAACCGGAACCACCGCCCACAGGGCGCTGGACCGCTACTTCATCACATGACGTGTACATGGTGGACACCCCCAACGAAGCCAATGGCAACGAGAAAATGGAGGATGACCCCTCTAAAAAGCAACTCAAGCGCCGGCGTCAGCGGCGCCGCCCTAAGTCCCGCCATAGCAAAAACAGCGATAACGATAGTCCACACGACTCCGGAAAAGACGACAACTGCACCACCCCGGTGGCAGAAAACGATCAAGATGCAAATAGCAAACATAGTACAGATCCGACGTCTGAACACGATGACGACAAAGATAAGCATCATCAATCCCCATCTAGGGAAGAAAATAGTCCGGATGATGATGCACCCATCATCTTGGAAACACACTTGGAGCAAGAGAACCTCTGCGGAAGGCTTACTGCCACAACGAGAAGCCTGAAGAAACAGAAGCAAAGGCTCAAGGTCGCACAAGAAACGCTCAACAGCAAGTGGAACAAAGTAACAAAGTATGGTAGAAGCTACCACCCAAATAGCTATCCCAAGCGCAAGCCATTACTGGAATTCGATGACAAGGCCTTAGAGCCCATACAACCGATAAGTGATACGGCCAACCGGCCGGATCCACCGCCCCGTGAACGCGATAGAGCGACTAACAAAGTCACGCATAAGTTAACGCACGTTCTACGTGAGAACTTGCGTCAAAAATCCAGTGTGACTAGATCTATCTATGGATCTAGGAAGCGCGCTACGGTACACAACCAGCACCGAATACTACAATTGTCTGAACACTATGGCGCATCCCAATATAGGGGTGCTACACACCCACTATGTTTCACTTACAAGGTGCTGGATCACGAATTCCCAGAAGGATTCAAACCAGTGAACATAGAGGCGCACGACGGAACCACAGACCCTAGAGTTTGGATAGAGGACTTCATCCTCCATATTCATATGGCTCGTGGAGACGATCTCCATGCCATAAAATACTTGCCCCTCAAGCTTAAAGGGCCAGCTAGGCACTGGCCGAAAAGCCTCCCCGAAAACTCAATTGGAAGTTGGGAGGAGCTCGAGGGCGCTTTTCAGGCCAATTTTCAAGGGACTTATGTCCGACCTCCAGATGTAGACGATTTAAGTCACATAATCCAACAATCCAGAGAGTCCGCCCGAAAGCTTTGGAACAGGTTGCTCACCAAGAAAAACCAAATAGTTGACTGTCCGGACGCCGAAGCCTTAGCAGCTTTTAAACACAGCATCTGAGATGAATGGCTCGCTAGACACCTCGGTCAAGAAAAACCAAGAACAATGGCAGCTCTAACAAGCCTCATGACCCGCTTTTGTGCGGGCGAGGACAGCTGGTTGGCCCGTAGCAGCACCAGCGACCCAAGCACATCCGAAGTAAGGGATGGCAATGGTAAACCATGACGCAACAAAAACAAGCGTAGAAATAAAGAAGGTAGCCCAGATAATACGGCGGTAAACGCCAGATTCAGGGGCTCCCGACCAGGTCAGCAGAAAAAGCCATTGAAAGGCAGCAGAGAAAGACAATCTGGCCTAAACAAAATTCTCGACAAGCTCTGTCAGATTCACGGCACCCCGGCACTACAAAAAAAGACACATCCGTGACATTTTGGGTTGAACGATTTTTTTCTGTCATACATATGACACTTCTATGACGCTAATTGTGACAAAACCCGGTATCATCATAGATGTGGTGGGCTCCTACTTCTATGACAAAAAATCATGATAGAAAATGGGCTTTTCGTCCTGGGCGGGCCGGAGACGCAGCTGCATGACATTCTTTGGGCCGTCCATGACGGAGAAAACCGTGGTAGAAGCGAGGGCGAGGAAAATTTCAGGGAGTTCCCGGTTACGGGGTGGGAGGTCGGGGGCCGAGCGATGCGCGTTTCTCTCGTACACGTACGCGCGTGTGTGCGAGGCGTTGGCTCTAACTGAACCCGAGCGAGGCATTGGGCTCTAACTGAACCCGAGCGATTGCACAGCACGCTACGCGTCACTGAACCCGAGCGATTGATCGATGGCTGTTAACTGAACCCGATCGAGCGATTCCTTCGCTACTGCTGCTAAGTGAAGCCGATCGATGGGATGAACAGTGAGAGTTGCGGGGGGGGGGGTGGATGAACAGTGAGCGGTGGCGTTGCCTCTGGATGAACAAGACCGCGTGGTTTGGTGGAGGGCAGGATGAACAGTAGACGGTGGAGGGGTGGTTGAACAGGACCCCGTGGTGTGGAGCGCTGGATGAACAGTAGACGGTGGAGAGGTGCACGTGGAGGGATGGTTGAACAGGACCCCGTAGTGTGGAGGGCTGGATGAACAGTAGACGGTGGAGGGGTGGTTGAATAGTAGCTGGTGGAGTAGCGCGCAGTGGAGGCTGGATGAACAGGAGCTTGTGGAGGCTGGATGAACAGGAGCCCGTGGAGGCTGGAGGAGGTCGACGATGGAGATGAACAGTATCCCGTGGAGTCCTATTTTGCGGTACACCACACCCCTCCCGATGAATAGGATCCCCGTTTCGACCGTAGCGCTTCAACACAAGTCTGTTTCGTCCATTTTGCGGTACGCCACACCCCTCCCGATCAACAGGACTCCCGTTTCGACCGTAGGAGGTCCGTTTCCTCCGTTTTGCGGTACGCCAGACCCCTCCCAATGAACAGGATCCCGTTTCGAACGTGGCCGGTCGAACACAAGGCCGTTTCCTCCGTTCCGCGGTACGCCAGGCCTCGTTTCCATCGCATGTTCCGTCCAAGCCCTCCCGATGAACACGACGCATTCCATTGCCTCCCCATGAACACGACGCATTCCGTTGCCTCCCCATGAACACGACTACGACACTGTTTCTCTGTTCCGACCCAGCCATGTACACGTGCCCTGGCCGTACGTATGCGCGAGTACGCGTTCGAGACCCCGCCCGTATGTACACATACGTAGCCGTATTTTCTTTCTTGCACCATGGTCACTGTACATACGTGTACATGCTACGTGCGCGCCTCTACTACGACACGTGCGCGCCTCTACTATGACACGTGCGCGCTTCTACATCGACCAGTATGTACATACACGTTCGCGACCAGAATGACAACGCTACATACGCTTCGACCAGGTGGGTCCCGACTATCAGGCATTTCCTTGCCTGCGAAGATGTAGCTGGTGGGTCCTAGAAGTCAGGGGGCAAATCATTTATTTTGCCCGAACGCACTTCCTTGCGTGCGAAGGTGTAGCTGGTGGTTCCCAGCAGTCGGGGGGCTGGTGGATCCCAGCAGTCAGGGGGTGAATTGTTTTTTTTTCGAACGCACTTTCTTGCGTGCGAAGATGTAGCTCGTGGGTCCGAGCAGTCAGGGGGCGAATCATTTTTTCGCGAAATACGGTAGCCCATCCGGTGGGTCCCCGCTGTCAGGTGGAGGAATAATTATTTTGCGCGTAATAAGGAGGCACTTCCTTGCGGCTTCCGTGGACCCAACAGTCAGCCTCTCCACATACAGTACTCTTCCGATAGAAGTCGGTCGTTGATCACGCCACGCCGAGAGCACCAGGGCGGTGGTCTGGACGACGACGAGGCCTAGGAAGGGGACGACACGGAGCCGGGGAAGACGCAGAAATGGAAGCCCACACGGAGAGGAGTACGAGGGTTCACTGGTTCGGCTGCGGCGTGAGACTGCCGTCGCCGTAGAATAACAGGGGGTGTGGGTGAGAAGAGGGATGGCCTGGCCAACGGTGGGAGTAGTACGGGGCGGTAAGGCCTCCGCGGCATCACAGCCGGCCACGGGAGGCAGGAGGACGCGACACGACCGGCGCTGCTTTGGGCGGCTGGAGCAAGAAGACCAGAGGTTGAAGAAGCACTACGACAGTTGGATGGACATCATACGATCGCTGTAGCAAGAATCGTTTATGTTGACTAAGTTGACAAAGCCCTTGGTACGCGTCAACTTAGTAGGCCCACAGCTCGGATTTGGCAGAGAACATATAGCCCATTTGCAATTTGTAAAAATGTACAACCTATTTTTTAATTCTAATGTAATTTACTAAAGCCCATTTACAGTTTGTTAAAAGTACAGCCCAACTTCTAGCTAGGACAACGATTAATAATTTCAAACAACCGGTCAAAATTGAATTCAAAAAAAATTCCCACATTTTGATGGGATCCGAAATATTTTTATCCAAAATTTCTAGTCAGGTTAAATATAATTTCAAAATAAAGTTGTATTACGTTAAAATCCAACGAAATATTGCGCGCGCAACAAGTAATGAAATTAAAATTTATATTTTTCAAACTAATTACGTGTTTGGTGCATAGTAACTATCCAGTTATTATAATTACTAGTCGTCAACCCATGCGTTCGCACGGGCTAGTTATTTACATTCCAGCACTACATGTGAGTTTCCAATAAATGATGGAATAGTAGTACCAATAAGCCATGTACACAAAAAAGCTCTTTTACATGAGAATGTATCAGGCTGTCAACTATACCGCTACGTGTTACCAGCTATATAAATAATGAATTGGTTAAAGCAATATCACTTATTTGGTATTTTAAAAAATTATAATGTGATTTTTCGCATTTTATATTTAAGTGGAAGAAAAATTTCAACAATATATGCCAACATGAACTTATGATAAAAAAAGTAAATGAGAAACTCAAAGGTAAAGTAGATTGTAATGCCAAAACAGAAATACTTAATATCGAAGGAAGAGCATGCAGCAAGATTATGTAGTAATATGCACCCATAAATCTTCCTTTTGTATCTTTCGCCTTAATCTTGTCAACACTAACATCCCATGATGAGATGGATTACTATTATACATACCCGACGATGGATGTGCACACGACACACCAAGCTATGGATTATCTATGTCAAATCAACCCACGTTATAGTTCTCTAGCAGTCCTGCCATTCCTCCGATATTGCAGTGAATAGGGAAATCAACTCTCATTGCACCATCATGGTGATATTCCACAACTAAAATAAAAAATAGCACTTGATTGGCAAATCAACCCAAGACAGCGAGGCACTACGATATAAAGGTTTGCAGAAACTAAGGGTTAGAGATCAAAATAATAGGAACAAATAATGCAAACAACCAAATACACTCGCTTATTGTCAGAAAGAGGAAACACATATATTGCATCATTTAAGATATATTTTATGCATACAATAAATAATATATTAAAATAGTTGTAAGATTATTGAAAGTAACCGTTCAACATGATAAGTGTGATATTGATATGTTTACGTAATAGCATTGACACATTCACCCAATATGTTCGTAGACCCTTTCCATTCCGGAAATCTGTACATGTGGTGGAGGATAATACTTTGTTCAGCTTACAATAATGCCTGGATGCACTATTTATTTAGAATACAGGAAATTGTAGAGCAATTGAAAGAGTTTAGGGCGAGCTTGAAATTTTTGGAAATATATTCATCCATAATCTCATATAAATAGGGCCGAACAATCTGTTTGGATCAATAAATATTTATAAAGAAAGAATAATAGGTTATCCTGGAATTGTTGCAGAAGACGCTCATGTGGTCATTCCAAAAATAAAGATCATTTTGTGTACTACTAACAAATAACTTCAGTCAATTCTTAAAGTGATGCATAATCTAGCATGTGTGTGTAGAACCAAAACATATCATTTCATTCTAAGTAGCACCATCTATATGGAGAAGCATCTTATTTGTCTGCCCATTAATTAATTGAGCTCACATGAAAATAGAAAAGAAATAAGAGCTGCCATGAATAATGAACTGTTGCACCAAATTCAGCCAAGTATGCCTCTACTTAAAAGATGAGCGGAATTACAAATTAATAATTTCCCAACTAAGCATTTGATCATTTGATAAATTTAAATTTAATTAAATGTGTCGTGCAAACTTGAGAGCATCCAAAGAATACATGCCAAGATTCTCTTCATAAGTATCCCGTCCATGTAAAAGAAAGACACTGATTATCGAATATGATGTCAGAGTTAATTAGGGCATACCCTACTCCTTCCATTTATCTATTACGTATTAGATCATACAACATGATCCTTTCAGTTATATCAGAATGGAAATAGATGCATATAAGGCCATCTATTTTGCTTAAACAAAGAAAAAGAGACTGAACTTTATCTGACAATATGTGTCTAGTAAAGTCTGTACATGTATGTATACCCTATATATCAACGACAACAGCATACAGTTTAATATCATGGAATCAGTCAGTAGATATAAATTTCTTGGAAGTTGCTTGGTGTTACCAATTAGACCTTAAGTACAAAGCAGATCTTACTAAGCAAGTCAGAGCACTATATATACAACAGAATACGTAAATGTACGAAAACGAACTCTTACCTGTTCTATATTAGTACACCAATTCAGAAAATGGGTGACTTTAAAATAGCAAAGTAGAAAAATTTATGAGGAAGAACTGCCAAGAGGTTAACTTACCCATCATTTTTCGATCTTCCGTGTTGCTTTGAATAAATATTGCTAAGGTGCTGCCTTCTTGACCTTCAGAATTCATATACACTCCAAGTTTGCCAAGAGCACTGTCGAAAGAAATTTCATTAGAATAGAGCATAATTTATGCTTCTCAGATGCACATATCTTTACTGGATCACTGCATGGGCATAAAATTGAAAAACAGATCCAAGTTAACAAAACGATATATTTAGCTTGTAAAAAATGTAGAGTAGTAGATTTAACAAACCAAGTAATGCTCCAAAATGACTTATCCACTTATCAACAAAATAAGAAGAGATGGTCGAGTTCACGGTGTAGATGTATATCCACATCTTTAGCGAACTGAATCCCCAAACTGAACTGTACAACACCTACAAATCTTACCCATCAAAGTATCTATGACAGGTCTGAAACTAATGAATGCACGTGATCAAGATCCCCTCAAAACGAAAACCTAGACTGTATGTGCTCATTACAGACCATGCCTGAAACTACAGGATGAATAACATAAAAAACCCACAAAATGAAAACCTACTACATTATTGATCCTTGCGTACCTTATAGGATGGACTGGTGTAAGCATTGGGGCTACCCATGCCAATGCAGGTGTGCTAACTTCGTATGCAAGTATTGACTGGTATAAACGATGGGTACACCATGGCTAATATGTGCACATCGGAGAGCGATTGTGGTATCTGTGAGGGAGTCCTAATCAGATAGAGAGAGAGGGAGGGACTATGGCGTGTGGAGCTCCCTGCCGAAATGAGTCTGTGACAGAAGATTAAGCTGATGAGAAGTGGCAGCCAAGAAGGTGAGCACACAATGGTGGAGTCGTCATTCTTGAGTAGGCTCCAGATTTGAGAGAATGTTTTGCAGGCTAATGGAACTTTGACAACTGAACTGAAACATCAAGGAGAACATGTAAGAAATTTTTCAATGGAGGTATATAAGCATCCATATCATGAAGCCCATCGAAACACATATATCATAACTTATGATTCAGATCTTATCTACTGAAAAAACAGTAAAAATCAAAAATAGAGTAGGGAAGTTTACCTGTTCTATAGAAACTTTTGCGACTTGAATTGAAGCCACTACTGAAGATATGGGAAAGGCGTTCCTATCTTTTGCAATGGAAGGGAAATCTGAGGAGGAGACATATAACCTGCGGAGACTCACGACTGGAGAAGGACGACATCAATCATAGAAGAAGGAGACTTCCTAGAACAGGATTGGCGAGGGAGATGATGGAGAAAGAAGGCAGAGGAGGATGTGCTAACCTGCGGCACTATCGACGGAGGTAAGAGGATGGATTAGGGCAGGGTGACGGCAACAGGCAGACGAAGCGGCCATTGAGATCGATGGCCTCCACATGTGCGCATACTCTGAAGGAGGAGTGGAGAGGAGACGTGCGCCGATTAGGGCCAGCGAGAGGGCTGGGTGATAGCAGCAGACGGAGGAGGTTGCCAATAGAGATCTTCAATGACAGATAGATGGCGGCAGACGGGGGTGGAGAGGAGACGTGCGGGAGAGGCAGACAGGAGACGTGTTCGCGTGGGACTATCTTTTTTTTGGGGGTGGTGCGTGGGACTATCTAATAGCTAGAGATGATTCCAAGCATAATCTGATGGTTAGAAGTTTATTTCACATTATTTTTTCTCAGGTTTTGATTATAGATTAACCTAAAAAATAGGTAGATCTCCACAGATTTTCTCAGGTTTTGATTAGATTAACCTAAAAAAATTAGGTAGATCTACACCGTTATAATTAGTTCCCACAAGATTAACGGCTCCTAATTTCTAATTAATGTGATAATTTCTAAGGAGTTAGTAATTAGTATAGAAAAGGTATGGATAGATAGATAGATAGATATAGATAGATAGATAGACAGACAGATAGACATCTCATTTATTATTTCTTAAAATCTATTTTCTTGTTAAGCCTAATGCATACCTACTAGGAAAGTTTGCAGCCTAGCGGGGTGGAGAATAATAAGTTGACCCGGATATTGTGTACAACTGTCGGCCCAGTTGCATTGCTGATGTTGAAAAAAAACTATTTTTTATACACACATTTAATTTTTTTTGTATAGATAAGGAACATTTTTTATACACACATTTAACAATTTTTAAATACATGATTAACACTTTAAAACATATTTTTTAGTCAACAGTGGGCCCACAGCGAGCGGAGGAGGTCACAATACACATATTTTTTAAATACATGACTAACACTTTTGCAAAAACAATTAGCCCACAGCGAGCCAATTAGCTCCAGTCGGCCCACAGTGGGCCGACAGGGGCCAGTCGGCCAGCTGTAGGCCGACTGGAATCCAATCGGCCTGCTGTGGGCCGACTAGGCCCAGTCGGCCTGCAGCGGGCCGACGGTGTATTATTTTTGAAATTTTTTACCCAGCGTAATATTTATGAAAATTAATTAAAAAATGTATTATTTAAAAAAATAGCAAAAAAAGGCATGTGTAGTACAGTACAACCTAACATGGTTACTCAGCCCACATTCAGCGACGCCGAAAAGGCCCAAACAAGGCTCTGTACAACTTTTTGAAGTCACTGAGCTCAATTAATAACTTAAGAAAAAAGTTAGATTACAGTGGAACCTAATTAAAAGCTGTCACGAACAAATAAATATTTCAACGGGTCCCACTTGTGCGTGTGCGTGTGTGTGTGTGAGAGAGGGAGAAAGAGAGAGAGAGAGAGAGAGAGAGAGAGAGAGAGAGAGAGACCCATCGGCCGATGCTCGTAAATACATTTTTCAGCCATATGCATTGCTGATGCTCAGTAAAAACTTATATAGTTGACACAATCATATAGAACATCATAGCACACTGAACTTGAATACAAAAATTTTCACGCAGGCGGCACAATCAGGATGGAAGTAGTGGATCGCTACGGGAAGGGCTATGTTGAAACCAACGAAGTCGTACATAACGGTTCATCGTCTTTATCAATGACGGGGAAATATCTTGAATGTTGTGCAAATAAAACAGACAGACAACACAATAAGTTCTCCTAGCACATTAAGTTGACGTACAACCCTTTTTAAAAAAAGTTCAGGTACAAAATTAGAACAAGTCACAATAAAATGTACTGGCATATCAGTGCTTCACACCCATAGCTCGGATTTAACTAGTATCTGACAAGATTCAGTTGTTACCTCAAATTAGAGCACATCCAGGCAGCCAGCCCTGCCTCTTCTCCCAAAGAAGCAGTGGCCTCCGCCGCGCGATGGAGTAGGCCTTGTGCCATCCATCGTTCCGAGCAACACGGGGAAATTCTAACGTGACTCCAGTAATGGACGTCGTCAATGGACCCTGGCACCAGCGGCGGCGGCAGGACTTCAATTGATGGATTGACCACTTCTTCGACATGCACGAACACTCGATACAGGTACATCCCTAACGTGGTCCGCGGCGGCCTTGGTGGCGATGAATAGTACAACCCCGGTTCCTGCACCGGTATCTCAACACCAATCACCTTCGGTATGGTGGACGGCTTCTTCATCCATGCCATAACTGTCAGAGCCCAGCTGTCTGGAGGAACAAACATACTTACGAGCTCACCTCCAAGGTCGTTGATAAGCTCGTTCATGGACTCGTTGTTCCAAGCACGTCGAGGCATGCCGTGGAAGTTAAGCTTTGTTAAAAACTCAAGCTCAGAGGGCACCGACCTCCATCCTGGGTGCCACCGATCAAAGCTCACCAGCACGCCATCACAGAACAAACGCCGGGAAGATTCGAACACACGACTGCAGTCGAAAGTTATCCGGAACCTGACAAAGAAATCAGCCGGTGGCGGACAGACTTCGACGAGCAAGTCACTTATTTGGATGCCGTGTGCAATGCCAAGAGCTTTGACAAGGTCATCCGGGGAGACGGGAGGTCGGTCGCCGTTGATGGTTACCATCAAAACTTTGCCGGCAAACTGGTCGTCAAGCGTTGACCGGCGACATGATAGTGCGCTTGAGTACAGGGAGTACAGGAGGGGGATTTGGGGGAACTGGAGTAGGAATCGAGATTCCAGAGGTGGGGGAGGGGCGGGAGACTGCGGATGAAAAGGTAGCATGAATTTCGAGTACGCGCCAATATGCTCTCGGCGCGCAAGCGCACGAAAACACCGGTGGCGCCCACATGTCGGCCTAAGAGTTCTTATTCATTCTTTTTTGGAGTGCCCGACATTTTTTTCCAGGATCTTTTGAGAGCCCGGCCTAAGAGTCATAATTGACCTGTTTGGCATTGCGTTACTACTCGGCCCATATTCAATGACACCTCACTGGCCCAAACAAGTGTACATCATCGAAAAGACAGTGAGCTCAAATTATATAACTTGAAAAAAGGAGATATACTCTGAACAATGGAGAATGGTGATTCCCTCATTTAGCCCACCAGTAGTTCGAGACAATAAAAAGTTCAAAACAACGATATATACAACATTCAAACACTGAATAGTGAGTACTACCGACATAAACAGCAAGACATGATAGTTCATAAGAAATCTTGCTACACCACCAAAACGCACCCATCTGCAGCGCTTAGACTCTCGTGATCCAGACGAGAATGACATTCTAAACAGAAGCAACTATTACATAGTAAGAGTGACATAGAAGAGGATGACCAAATGACAAGGAATATGCATACAAAAGAAAGAACTACCCATCCAGAACCAGCAGCAAAGACAAGAAAGTCATTCGAAGAGATGATCCAACACCATCATAATTTGCAGCCCCGCTTCAGCGACCAGTGATCCGGAGACACCAGTACTCCACCATTTCGATGCAACAGCCCAATTACCTATCAACCTAAAGGCTCGAACCACATCACTGCCTGTCGTAATTCAGACATCCAAGGATCAAAGTTAATCCGGATGCCTTTGCCATTCTCACCTTCTTTTGGTTGCAGGTTGTATCGTTGACAATCAGGGGAGTTTGCTCCCGAACTCCTAGGGCTCACCGTGTAGACACATTTTTCCATAGCAAACAGAGCCTCTCTGCCATCAAGGTTCTTGCCAACGGTGATCTCCTGGTTAATCGGATAATTGAGTCCGAGAATAGAGAGTGTGAACCAAGGCTGTTTACCCGCCTCCAACTAAAAAATCCTAAAGGCCCCAACAAGCTGGTATCCTGCTCATAGACGTAACAACCACTGTCCGGATACTCACGTATTACACGGTGCTTGTATACAGTGGGGTTTTTGCAATAAAACTTTTCCTGCTCATGTGTCCGAATGATCATCAGTCTTTTGCCGTCGTCTGATTGAGCGAGGAACCAGTTGTGCTTCCCTGTTTCTGGCAAAGGTGGTGTGATTACAAAGGGCATTAACTGTAGGGACACTGCATCATATCAAACAGGACAGGCATTGTTAATGTAAGATCGGCATTGTTCAGAGTATGAGTAGGATAATGCAAGAAACAACATTGATATGTCCCTGTTAGAACTGGGAGGAAAATACAGGGAAATGTATAATGGGTTCGAAAATATAGAAGTACCATGCATGGTTATACTCATGTTATCTCACAATTGATTCTTCATAGGAAACTACCATGTCATGCATGTTATGTAATCATGTTCTATCCTCACAAACAAATTCTTCAAGGTAACTAACAGACCATGCATTGTTATAGACTCGTGTTTTGTGGGCAAAAATTTTGTGAGGATACTATTCTAGCCATTGATCGCTGAAGGGCGAATATAGGTATGTACACATGGTAAGCATTACATGATTTCACTACTTCCAAATATAGAGTTCTCCATATGCACATTTACTTCCCTAATGTATGGTTAGATGAAACCAACAGTGTGGTGCATGTTTTTACATCATGAAAACGAGGAAACTAACATGGCCATTGATACACACTCATATTTAGTAGTAGTATATAGATTACTGTAAAATACGGATAATATCCATATATTCCTAACCGTTTGATTATTCAGGGTACAAATTGGTTGTAATGACATGGTCACAATCGCATGAATTAACTCATTCCAAATATAGCTGATTTATGGCGTCTCTAATACATTGCCATAGTTCTACTCAAATTCTGCTCAAACAGAGATATGTCAATCATCACAAAAAGTTTAAACAGTGTCATGGCGTCATCATTAACATGAGAGGAAACAACTTACACGCGCCGTCCCAGCAATACGTGGTGCCATCTTCTTTGTCGATCACATAGATGATGCCATTGTGTTCAATAGCATCACATAAGTGTGTATCAGCTTTGACGATGATCCACTGCGAGCCGAGTTGTCTCCAGCTAAAGAAGGCACCGGCGTAAAGATAGGCGTGTCCGCGGTCGAACAAGGCAATTAGCTTGAAGTCTGCGTAATTCGCATATCGTGTGGGCACTTGGCAGATTACAATCTTCTGCAAAACAAGGTCCATCCAACTGATGTAGTAATCTAGATGATTTGGACCGCGATGGTAATACTCTATATAATCCAACGGAGGAAGGATAATCTCATGGGAGGTTTGGAAGTTCACGAGCACCAACTTTTTACCGTCTTCTCTGAAGGAAGCCATCCAGTGGGGGTTCATGCCGACCCAGTACATACCTGCCAAGAAGTTTCGGGCGATGGTGATCGGATCGATGTCGAGGGAAATGATGTACGGCGACCCACTACATACTTGCAAAGAAGTTTCGGCTAATGGAGATCGGATTGAAGTCGAGGGGCATCATGCACGCCTCCGTATCATGGTGAGCCAATCTCGCAAGACCAGACAGCAGCAAACAGGGTGTCTTGAAAAGCTTAGGCCTCGCTTCGACGATGGCCGTGTGCATGTCCCTCGAGCATGCAGCCAGCCGCAGGGCGCTCAACATATCCATACACGAACAACAGAGGTCGAGGATGTCATTGGGGAGATTTCTCCAATTGCGACTCATATGGATGCTGCGCGGTTCACGTTCGGCCATGGTGGAGTTTGGAAGGGGGCTTGATTTACGAGGGAGAAGGTTGTCGGTGCTGGAGCGGCTAGCGAGGGAATTGTGGTACTGGGGGAGGCGAGTGAAGCGACGGTACACGGGGGCACAGTGAGATGGAGACGGAGAAGGAGATGGAGATGGAGTGGTGCTATGGGAGCGGAGAGGGACACGAGGCGAGGCGCCAATGTGCTGTACAGCGGCGGTGACAGATTGCACTGTGCACAGGGTGAGGCTGACTTTGGTAACCCGAACACGCCGCCTGGACTAGTGTCGGGCACAGGGTGTTGTCACTTCACTATGAGGACCGGATGAATAGTATTTTAACCATCAAGTGTACCACAGTTGTACTACTACTACTACTACTACTACTACTGCTGCTGCTGCTGCTGCTGTTGCTGCTACTACTACTACTAGTAGTAGTAGTAGTAGTAGTAGTAGTAGGTAATTGACTACTCCAGTATTGTATAGCGCAAATAGGTCTCCCGTGCTAGCATGCCTGTTCACTTCATCGTTCAGATACCGTCCATATTGCGAGCAAAACCAAATTCTCGTGCATGCCCAATCAACGCTCTGCCGCGATGCATGAAGTGGTCGTTCTGGTGCATCAAGGACAACATGCAGATCGTTCCACACTTGAGAAGAGGAAAAATGGAAAGGTAGAACACGGCGGCAGAGGAAGAGAATGCTGGCTAACGAGGCTGGGAGGGGATCGAGCAGGAAGTTAATGCTCCACGCCTAAAGGTTTTGGGAAAACCTGATTTTCATAAGGTGACTTATACTCACCTAAACGGAGGGAGTATTCCTTAACCAGAGAATGTTGTGTCTCCCACTCACGCCCTCAAAAAAAACTAAGACACATTTTTTATCTGTTTGCATAGGTCCCACCTATTAGGAAGGATGGGCACATACACGAATAGGTACGACTCATCAGTCTACCCACATAGCCTTTTCGTTTAGTCTACCTAGCCATCTAATCAACTGCCTGCACGCCACTTCTCCCATTTACTTCTCCATCGGGAACCGATTCTCCTCGGCTTCTTCACCTCCCCTTCGTCTTCATTTGCATCCAAACCCCATTGCGTTCACATTTTTTAACCTCTTTAAATAATCATCTAGTACTTCAGTTAGACTAGCCATCTAATCCTAATTCTCCAAACCATAGCCCTCCATTCTAGTGGTTCCAAATGGCGATAGAGATCGAGATGCAGGTTTTTAGCGTCCAACATGTCCTCGTCGAAGGCTCGATGCGCATAGTTGCCACCATCACCGTCCACCCAAGGGTTGTTCAGCAGTGGATCAACAATGTATCCAACTCCCTCGAAAAGGTAGAGACGAGGGTCATCGGTCCCGACGCAGAGTACACGGAGCGTGCCCCTAGAAAGATCCAGCACGCCGCCGTCCATCAGCCGTGCCTTGAAGATGAAGTTTTGGTGTACCACATCATACACTCGCCCTCCATACCAGGTGAGCTTCACGATTTCTTGTCTCGGGAGGACTTATACTTCTGTGGGGCAGCCATCCATGGGGACAAACAGAAACTGGAGCCGTACAACCTGAATTTGAATAGCATCGCTGACCTACAAACCAGAAACAAAATTCCTGTAGAAGTTTGTGATAAATAGACACCATCCCTATTCGACGTAGAAAATTTTGTTCTTCGTACAAATCTTCAGAAGGGTGACGAGACGGTGGCATTAAGGTCGTCTGGATGGGAGAATATCCCTTGACGTACGAGCGGATAAAATATGTTGCCCTCGATGCCCATGTGAGTTTCGAGATAGCTGCAAGCTCCGAAGAGCTTGTTGCAAAGCCGTCTCCCACAGAGAATGAGAAGAAGAAGTAGAAGAAGAATAAGAAGAAGAAGAAGAAGAGGAAGAAGAAAAGGCTGGACCAGCAGGAGGGCATTATGGATGGATGAACTATTTCCTCTCTTGTAAAAAAAATTATACCCTCTCGGTGTATATTGATATAGATGGACTATTTCGATGGTGTGCATGTCTTTGGAACAGAGTAGTAGCGTGGTACCGCTTGACTATAAGGAACTATTTATCCGCATATATAGCTTTCTCTGCTACTCCTTCCACTGATCGGTACACAGTGCATATGTCCGTACACATGACAGCTTGTCCATGGAAGTTAAACTACGGGGACCATCACGTTTCATCTCGCGATTCCCACGATGCCTTTCCAACCCAAGGCACCACGCCCCTCGACGTGCGCCTCACCCATCTATGCTGCACCGCCCCTCTGCCTTTGTGTGCATGACATGTGGGCCACCTAAAAAGCGGCTAGCATCAAGTTTATACCACAACCACCCGTGATTCCCATGACGCCGCTCGAACCCATGAAACCACACGTCCCCCGACCTGTGGCTCACCCCTCTTGGCCCCACTGCCCCTCTGCCTACGGGAGCATTACATGTGGACTAGTCACCTATCGGGTCCACATGTTATTGACTCAAAGGTAGTTGTAGTAAGGCGCTGAAGCTCAGTCCCGACGGCCATGAGAGGGAAATGTAACTCCTGTGCCAGGGCTTGTGGTGCTCCCGCAGCACTAACTCGTGCCAAACTCGAGATTTGTTTCTTTACTATACATGCACGCAACGATTTAATGGACATTGTAATCTCAACATGTGATGGGGAGCTCTAAATTTGAATTTGAAACTTATAAAACGAAAAGATTCAAAACAAATAAACTAGGAGAGAGGGAGTATATCGTAGGATGTGTCCCATACAAAATAAGTCCCCTGGTTTGTCACCGCGAAGATGCGGTTAGAAAGGAGCACAATGTCTTCCTACTCGTATGACAACAAATCGGCCGCAGACAGCATGGTCCGCCTTTGACCGCCATGTGCAAGGTTCGTGCTATCTTATTCAATCTCACCGTGGTTCCATCGTACCAATTCATGCGGTGGCCCGTTGCATGGCTGATCCCAATGTTGGACAAAGGTTCTACGGGAACGGTTTCACCGTTGTAAATGTTGTGCAAATTGATGTTGGTACCCTCCCGTACATATGCAAGGCAATCTCCACTCGCACCGAGCCTAACCTGTGAAACCGTGGGCAGGGGGAGAATTAGGAAATGGACACGGAAGTAGTCTTTAGAATGCATTTACTACGTGATCAAACTCATCTTACCTGCTCATCGGAGGAAATCCGAGTGCCCCTCAATGTCGGCATCTCAAGGGGCGTCAACTTGCAACTACGGCCATGCCGCGCTGGAGAGACCCCCAAGGAAACATCCTCGTGCGTTCCACGGAACATCAAGATGCATTTGTATGAGTAGTTTATCTTGTGAGAGAAAAGGATGAATGAGGGAAGGCCTCTAGAGATAAAGATGGACACCGCTACTACCAATGTGCTGGCCCGTGCGTTGCAATGGATCCAAAGTAGTAGAATAATACTTGTTCACGTGCTTGAAATATAAACACTCTACTTTTGATATACATGTGTCAGCATACATGACAGCTTGTCCATGGAAGTTGAACCACGGCGACCATCACGTTTCTTGTTTCTACCACTGCCACACCCACACGCGATTCCCACGACGCTGCTCCAACCCACGGCACGACGTCCCCCGACGTGGACATGGATCCTCTCACGTGGCTATCACTGCCTTACGCTGCCTTTCCTTCAATGACAGGTGAGACCCACGCTTATGGGTCCCACATGCTAGTGACAGAATGGTAGGATTGTTCGCGTCAGGGGGTCCTCATCCCCCCGACGTGCCCCTCATCCCTCTTGGCCCCACCGCTCCTCTGCCTTTGTGTGCATGACATGCGGGCCAGCTGAACTGCGGCGACCATCAACTTTCTACCACATACACACCCGATTGGACGCGGTTTTCCTGCTCCGCTGCCGTGCTCCGATCCGTACTCCCGCACCATTGAATTTTCATCCAGCGGCTATGACACATTTCGTCTCGGGCATCAATCCTTAGTTGGAGTACTTATGTACTACAGGTAGTACCCGCTGGTGTGGCCATCTATGCCTCGTAACGCCCCGACGCCCAGCTGTGGCACCCTCGCCACGGCCACGCCACCACTGGCTGGTTCATCTCGAACGAGTGAGTCGCGAACCATGCCACCACCATGAGAATGACATGTGGGCCAGCCGCATTTAAGGCCCGCATGTCATTGACTCATAGGCCAGGCACTAAGCCACTAAAGTTCGGTCCCGTCGGCCCCGAGAGGGAAATGTAACTCCTGCGGCAGGCCTTGTGGTGCTCCCGCAGTACGAGCTCGTGCCAAAACTGGAATTAGTTTCTTACTACTACCAACTAGTACTAGTAAGGTACACGTGCATTGCAAGAATGAGATTCTGGTGGTTTGTGCATTATGCTTCTACATGTGGAGCTTTCTGGATTCTAACATGTGGCAAAATCTGGTGGAATGTAAGGTTAGGCAAGTTTGATTAACTTAGGTGAGTGTTTGGTTCAAGCCACACCTTAGGCAAGCCACACAAAGGCCCCACATGACATACACACAAAAATGTGGCAAGATTCCCTTAGGCTTGCCAACTTGTGGCTCTCATTTTGAAGAACTAATAAGTTTGCCTAAGCTTAGTTGTGGCAAAGTTAGTCATGAATTAAGTTCAACCATGGAGTCTTCTAGATTATACATGTGGCAAAATCTGGTGGATGATATCCAGTGGCCAATAGTGCAAGGGATCCAAAGTATATCTATTGCAAGGGATCCAAAGTATATCTATTGCAAGGGATCCAAAGTATATCTATTTAGTGGAGTGCACTCTAAACACATTATCTATTTATTTTTCCCTAACCTTCCGTAGCCATGCAACCAAGCCACATAAGCTTCATGGGTGCCCCCCACATCATATTATTCATACTATGTTGATTGAAAAAAAGATACATCACCCAAAACAAGATATTCCCATTTTTTTGTTCCTACGATGCTGTGTCATGCACCTACCTACTAGTTGTATAGTGTTAGTACTAGTAATATAGTATTATGAGTACAAACTTGGTACTAGTAGGAGTAGTACTAGTACCGAATGCTCCTACTCTATCAACAATCCCCGTCTGACACAAAATTTCTTGGCTTCCGTGCTACAGCTAGATCTTCCCCTCATTTCTGTTTTCCAACCCGGCGGCGGGTGGGGTGTTGGTTTGCTCAACGGAGGTCCCACATGAAAGTGAAAATGCTAGGCAACCCGCCTTCCCTAAGCTATGTGTCGTGCCGGACGGGCCGTGTTGTACTCCCGATTCCCGGGCGTGTGGGGGTGCGACGCGAATGCGGTAGGCCTTTTCCTTTTGCCAGCAATGTGCCCGTGCGTTGCGACGGATCCAAAGTATTAGAATAGTAGTATTTGTTCACAAACTTGAAAGAAATCACTATTGTTTTTATATACTCCTAATATATTACTCCCTCCGTACCTAAATATTTGTCTTTTTGAGATTTCAAATGGACTATCACATATGGATTATATAGACATATTCTGGTGTTTCTAGCAAGATGCCCGCGCGTTGCACGAAGTTGATGGAAAAGATAAGAACAACTTATAAATTGACGGATGGAGTACTAGTTACAGTGATGCATATAATTAAGCAGAGGAATCGCACATGTCGGTATTGACTAGAACGAGAATGCAACACCACAATATGAATTAAGGCCACGATGATGCGATCGCAGTGGTGGTTACAGAAGGCAAGAAGAAAGATGGATCCACGCACGTACGACCTCCTCAACTTAGTGCGCCGGGCCACCGACCATCAACTAAGGAGCGCCGACTATTGTGGCGAGGTCGAGGTGCTTCTGAACAAAGGCATCCAAGGCTTCCAGCCGGTTGAGGAAGGCCAACGTCATAGCGTCCTCACTAGCCTTGTAGATACCTATGTACACGATTTTCTCATACACGTGGATGTGTAGGTCGATGAATTCTTGCAAGGCGAGGCGCCTCGCGGCGAGCGCGACCTCCAGGTGGACATTCTTCGTGGCGTTGACGGGCAGTCGCAGGGCCACCAGTGCTTGAAATAGGTTCCAGCCATGGAGGCCGATTAGGGTGGCAGACAATGAGGAGCCCGGGCGCGCGGGTTGGAGGAGTACGGCGATGTCGTCCACGAGCTTCTTGAGGACGGTGAACTTGTTGCTGGTGGCAACGATCATCTGGTCCAATTGAGAGTCGTAGTTGGCATCGACGGCGGCCATCCACCAGCCGGTCTCCAACACCGTCTGGAGACGATCCTCGGCGCCATGCCGCAGGCCAGCGTCGTGGACCATCTGGCGCACCCGCTGGCCGCTCACGTGCATCGCCGCCATGGGTCTGGAGTGAGCTCTTTTGCACTTAGAGTAGGTGCTTAGGCAAATGCTTATGTGCGCACGATGTGGTAGATGCATTGGAATGGAGGGGCGCCTTTATATAAGGGCAATGAGGGCAAACTGCGTTGCATTCACATCGTGCAGCCTCTTTTCCCAGACCTCCTCCCATTACTTCCCTCATGCATTAATTGAAGGAGGATGCATTGGCCGTTCAACATATCGGGAACCTCTACTCCCTCCCTCGTCTGCATTAAAGCCGTATCGGGAACTGCACCGCCTGCTGTCAAATCAAATACTCCCTCCGTCTAGGTGAGTATTAAGTCATCTTATGAAAACCACTCATTTCTTCACATTATATACGTACAATATATATGGCCAACATCATATAGCCAGCACTTTAGTTGTCAAAGAATATCAGGGTGCTTAGTTTTGTCAAAGAATTCCAGGGTGCTTAGTTTTATTTGAGGGGTGGATTGTGCACTAATGCTGGACACCATTATTGTGACAAGCCTTTTCAATAGTACTACTATACAAAAGTGGAGTATATACATTTTTTAAATGGCTAACGGGCGGGGCAGTCTAGCTCGGTCGGTTTCACAAGAGGCGAGGGCCTTTGTTATAAGCCCGCTCATTACTGCTATCAAATCGAATAGTACTGCGCTGCCCGCTGCACGCCCGACGCCTCCATTAAACCCCTCCGTTAAACCCGCATGCAAACCGAGAATCCTACTCTAGCCACACGTCCATTCATGAGCGGGCCGTAATTAAACGCAACACCAGCCGAGCTCCTCCTGTCCGCCCTCAGTTTAAACGAGGCCAGACGCCGGCCAAGCTCCTACCGTCCGCCCTCTATTTACATGAGGCCAGACAGACAGCGGGCAAGAATCACACCCCTCCACCGCTTCCCCATCTCCTCCTTCACCATTTTCTCCACTCTTCCGATGGCTTCCGATGAGCCGTTCACCGACATATTACCCAGCTGGGTGGCTCGCCGAGCCCTCCGGATAGGGGCGAGGCCGCTCGGTGCTTCACCAACCTCGCTTGGCCCGACGTAGCTAGTTGCCGCCCCAAGCAGGCATGTGGTTCATCAACTCGCCGCTCCAGTTCAGCTTGATGAGGAGTGGCGAGTAGCTCCACGCCGGCACGGCGGCGAGCATGCCAGTACGGGCGCCGTCGCTATCGCGTCGTACCGCGCCACCAGTGTCTGTGGTGGCTGCGCCTCCCGTGTCTGTGGGCGCGCCTCTCGTGCCTGCGGCAGGACCATGCAGGCAGAGACAGAAGCCGGGTGTGTGGAGAGCGACGAGAAGGTGGCCAGCTTCTCCGTGTCCGCCGCCGTCATCAAGGAGAAGTAGAACACGGGAGGCCGCCGCCACTTGGGACCCATGAAAGCCACCGCCGAGGCGACGACCGGGGATTCAGGTGGTTTCTTTGCTGCTTCGTTTCTTCCAAGGACCTTCATCAACCCCGCAAGTGTCTGATGGACATGAGGAAGACAAAGGGATCCGCGGGCGGCCATTTAGAACTAAAATAAGTCTAGATACATCCATTTCTAGGACAAAGGGATCCGCGGGCGGCCATCATAATTGCCTGTATGATTGACCCTCTATAAAAAGTTAATTGCATGTACAGTGTACACGTGACTTGCAGGGTGGCTACAGCTTCGTACAAAAAGTTAAAAAGAAACAAGTCCATCCTTAATCTTGTATTCTAAGTACTCGGTGGGTTCCACTATTAGTACAGTAGCGAAAGAAGTATATATTAAATAAGTAGAGTAATATATAATATAAATATATAAAGTTAAAAGACAAAATTCAAACTCATGTCATCGCGTTGTGAGCATCCGGCGTTAACCAGCCCAGCACATTTTTGTTGTACACCATGCTGGAGATATATCTCCATGTCTACTCTTATATATATTCCGTTCGTTCCTAAATATTTGTCTTTTTCAGATTTCAAATGGACTACCACATACAGATGTGTATGTAGACATATTTTAGAGTGTAGATTAACTCATTTTGCTCCGTATGTCTTTTCACGAAGGGGTCAGATTCGTCCTTGATTTATTTATGAGGTATCCAGATGGCACTGCACCGCCAAGAAAAGAGGGTAACATCAAAATTATGGACTACTTTTTTGAGTATGTTGGTAAGGTCCGGTCATAGTCACTTGTTGAAATCTCTAAAAAGACAAATACTCCCTTCGTCCAGAAATACTTGTCATCAAAATGGATAAAAGGAAATGTATCTAGACGTATTTTAGTTTTAGATATATCTCTTTTTATCCATTTTGATGACTAGTATTTTCGGACGGAGGGAGTAGAAAAAGAGTTGGTGATGATGGTGTGCATGCCATCCTGCAATATAGGCCGTCGGATTTATATCTAACGGATAGGAAAGAAACTATGGCAATTTTGCAAAAATATACCCACACGTCTCTCCACGTTCGCAAATAAGGCCTTCCCTCGTTCAAACTTTTCTCTCACAAGATAAACTACTCATACAAATGCATCTTGATGTTCCGTGCAATGCACGGGCAGCTAGCTAATTTCTTTTAAAATAGTTGCTGCAATAATTAGGTTGAAGTGATATATTTTATGTCTGCCCCGAATGATTTCAGATTCACTAGTAGTAACAAAGAAAAGGTTGCCTTGTTAATTAACAGAAAACAGGGTGAAAACTATCACATGAGGCCGGTAAAAACAAGGCACACTGGGTTCAGCGTCATCGTCACTACAGTTGTGCGCGCATGAGAAGTCTACATATCGAGGGGCTACCGAGCGAGGCACCGAGACACAATGTCTGAGAGAGAAACCAATTGACAGATTATGATCAGATCGAGTTGTCACCCTTTTGCTGTCATTGTTGGGGGGGGGGGTAGAGAAAGACGTATTGAGAGTGTGCGCGGTAGGCACCGAGGCACAACTAGCGACTGTGTGTGTGTGTGTGTGTGTGTGTGTGTGTTTGAAATATGAGTAGATAGATTATTACCAAGATCGATGTGCCACCCTACTCCTTCGGTGCCGGGTAGTGTGTGTGTGTATGTTTGAGAGAGAAGCCAGTCGATAGATTAGTATCAAAATCAAGGTGTCACCCTACTCCTTCGGTGTTGGGAAGTGTGTGTGTGGGGGGGGGCAGTGACACTCACATATCTCTATTCTTATAAAAAAACAGAGTTGGTGATGACGGTGTTCCTTCCATCCTGCATTATAGGCCATCCGTTTTATATCCGACGGACAGAAAGGAAACTATGGCAATTTTGCAAAAAGATACCCACACCCCTCTCCGCATATGCAAATAAGGCATTCCCTCGTTCATCCTTCTCTCCCACAAGATAAACTTCTCATACAAATGCATCTTGATGTTCCATTGATACGTCGCCGTCGTATCTATAATTTTTGATTGTTCCATGCCAATATTATTCAACTTTCATATACTTTTTGGCAACTTTTTAAATTATTTTTGGGACTAACATATTGATCCAGTGCCCAGTGCCAGTTCCTGTCTGTTGCATGTTTTTGGTTTCGCAGAATATCCATATCAAACGGAGTCCAAACGGGATAAAAACGGATGGAGCTTATTTTTGGAAAATATGGAAATTTCGGAAGGAAAATCAACGCGAACCACTGCCCGAGGTGGTCACGAGGCAGGGGGCACGCCCCCCCTTAGGGTGCGCCCCCTACCCTCGTGAGCCCACCGTAAGGCGGTTGATGCTCTTCTTTTGCCGCAAGAAAGCTAATATTCGGAAAAAAAACCACAGCGAAGCTTTCAGGCTAATCGGAGTTACGGATCTCCATATATACACGAAACGGTGAAACAGAGCCTGACGAGAACGCAGAACCAGAGAAAAACTGAGAGATAGATCCAATCTCGGAGGGCCTCTCGCCCCTCTCATGCCGTGGAGGCCAAGAACCAGAGGGGAAACCCTTCTCCCATATAGGGAGGAGGTCAAGGAAGAAGAAGACGAAGGGGCCCCCTCTCCCCTTCTCTTCCGGTGGCGCCGGAACGCCGCCGTGGCCATCATTATCATCACCGCGATCTACACCAACACCTCCGCCATCTTCACCAACATCTTCATCACCTTCCCCCCTCTATCTATAGCGGTCCACTCTCCCGCAACCCGCTGTACCCTCTACTTGAACATGGTGCTTTATGCTTCATATTATTATCCAATAATGCGTTGCCATCCTATGATGTCTGAGTAGATTTTCGTTGTCCTATCGGTGGTTGATGAATTACTATGGTTGATTTAATTTGCTTTTGGTTATGTTGCTGTCCTTTGGTGCCCATCATATGATTGCGCGCGTGGATCACACACTCGTGTTAGTTGTATGTTGATAGGACTATGTATTGGAGGGCAAGAGTGACAAAAGCTTCAACCTAGAATAGAAATTGATGCATACGGGATTGAAGGGGGGCCAATATATCTTAATGCTATGGTTGGGTTTTACCTTAATGAACATTAGTAGTTGCGGATGCTTACTAATAGTTCCAATCATAAGTGCATATAATTCCAAGCAAGGGATGACATGCTAGCAGTGGCCTCTCCCACATAATACTTGCTATCGGTCTAGTAAAGTAGTCAATTGCTTAAGGGACAATTTCGCAACTCCTACCACCACTTTTCCACACTCGCTATATTTACTTTAGTTGTTTCTTTACCTTAACAGCCCCTAGTTTTATTTTCGTGCTCTTTACTTTCTTGCAAGCCTTTCCGAAAACACCTACAAAGTACTTCTAGTTTCATACTTGTTCTAGGTAAAGCGAACGTCAAGCGTGCGTAGAGTTGTATCGGTGGTCGATAGAACTTGAGGGAATATTTGTTCTACCTTTAGCTCCTCGTTGGGTTCGACACTCTTACTTATCGAAAACTGTTGCGATCCCCTATACATGTGGGTTATCAAGACCTTTTTCTGGCGCCGTTGCCGGGGAGCAATAGCGTGGGGTGAATATTCTCGTGTGTGCTTGTTTTCTTTATCACTAAGTAATAAAGGGGGCAATGGTAGAAAAGGGGGCAACGGTCCAGGCCGGGGAGCAATTTGCTGTTCTTAGTTGTTCTATATCTTTAGTTATCAGTAGTAGAAAAGGGGGCAACGGTCCAGGCCGGGTCAGCCCATTAGTCCCGGTTAAGTCCAGAACCGGGACCAATGGGGGCATTGGACCCGGTTCATGAGACCAGGGGGCCGGCCGGGCCACGTGGGCCATTGGTCCTGGTTCATCTGGACCTTTTGGTCCCGGTTGGTGGGACGAACTGGGACCAATGGGCCTCGCGCCTGGCCCACCACCATTGGTCCCGGTTGGTGGCTTGAACCGGTTCATGCCACCAATCGGGACCAATGAGGTGCCTATATATGCCCCCTCGCGTAAGAGCATAGCACACTGCTCGGTTTTTTTTGGCCGAGGGGGAGAGGGATTGGTGGTAGTCTAGCTCACCTCCTATGCACACAAGGTGTTCGATGGAATGCCCGAGCCACACTACTTAAGCTTTCTCCTCTCCAAGCTCGACCTCCAAGCTCCATTTTCCTCAATATTTGTCTAGGTTTAGCAGTCCGTCACGCCCCGTCCCCGTCTTCACCGCCGTCGATCACCCGCGCCGAGCTCATCGCCGGCACCACCGTGGTGAGCCTCTTGTTCTTATCTTCTTTCTGAAAGGAAAAATATTCTTACTTGTATGTTTACATAGATACTTGTATTATTTTCTTACTTTTATTATTGCAACTTATATAGTGCGATGGTTTTGGTATCCGCCCCTGTCGGCCCTCGTCCTATCTATGATTCGGATGTGGTATATATATTATCTTTATAACTATTGGTTCATTTATTGTTTTTGAAAATTATGCCGACCAACGGGACATAGATTTTATTTATGTAGGATGTATGAATCGGAAATTCCAACCGACCCTATTGTCGAGAGGTTAAATTTAGTTGAAGAAGAAAACAATTTGTTGAAGGAAAAAATAAAAAAATAGAGGAGGAGAAGATGATATTGGAGTTGCATGTTGCGGATGTCGTCGATGATCACAAGATCAAGATGGATGCAATGCGCTTGAAGATTAGAAAGATTAGAAAATATGACATTCATACCGAGGCTTGGTATCATTATGCCGTTAGATCAATTGTTACCTTGGTTGCGATTATGATCGCACTTGTTTTCGCATTGAAATGTTTTACATAGTTTCAATGTATGATTTAATTAATTAGATGCTCTGGAGAGCTATATGTTGTTAGATGAGAACTATGTATGTACTTTGGTTTTAATGTGATGATGAACTTCTATTAATTTGGACACTTAATTATATACAATGCATGCAGATGAACCGGCAATGGATGTACGGTGACAGACACACCTCCGAGTACATTAAGGGCATGCATAAGTTTCTCGATGCGGCTGAGGCAAACAAGCAGTATAGTTTTATGTGTTGTCCATGCACTAAATGTGGGAATACAAGGTCTTACTCTAACCAGAAAATCCTTCACTCCCACCTTCTTTACAAGGGTTTCATGCCACACTATAATGTTTGGACAAGGCACGAAGAAATAGGGGTTATGATGGAAGATGGCGAAGAAGAAGAGTACGATGACAACTATGTGCCCCCTGAATACGTTGATGCTGCAACGGGGTGAGCTGGTGAAGATCAAGAGGAACCAGACAATGTGCCCAATGATGCTGCAACGGGTGAAGCTGCTGAAGATCAAGAGGAACCAGACGATGTGCCCGATGATGATGATCTCCGCCGGGTCATTGTCGATGCAAGGACGCAATGCGAAAGTCAAAAAGAGAAGTTGAAGTTCGATCGCATGTTAGAGGATCACAAAAAAGGGTTGTACCCCAATTGCGAAGATGGCAACACAAAGCTTGGTACCGTAGTGGAATTGCTACAGTGGAAGGCAGAGAATGCTGTGGCTGACAAAGGATTTGAGAAGCTACTGAAAATATTGAAGAAGAAGCTTCCAAAGGATAACGAATTGCCCGACAGTACATACGCAGCAAAGAAGGTCGTATGCCCTCTAGGATTGGAGGTGGAGAAGATACATGCATGCCCTAATGACTGCATCCTCTACCGCGGTGCATACAAGGATCTGAACGCATGCCCGGTATGCGGTGCATTGCGGTATAAGATCAGACGAGATGACCCTGGTGATGTTGACGGCGAGCCCCCCAGGAAGAGGGTTCCTGCGAAGGTGATGTGGTATGCTCCTATAATACCACGGTTGAAACGTCTGTTCAGAAACGAAGAGCATGCCAAGTTGATGCGATGGCACAGTGAGGACCGGAAGAAAGACGGGAAGTTGAGAGCACCCGCTAACGGGTCGCAGTGGAGAAAAATCGAGAGAAAGTACTGGGTTGAGTTTGCAAAGGACCCAAGGAATGTATGGTTTGCTTTAAGCATGGATGGCATTAATCCTTTTGGGGAGCAGAGCAGCAATCACAACACCTGGCCCGTGACTCTATGTATGTATAACCTTCCTCCTTGGATGTGCATGAAGCGAAAGTTCATTATGATGCCAATTCTCATCCAAGGCCCTAAGCAACTCGGCAACGACATTTATGTGTACCTAAGGCCATTAGTTGAATAACTTTTATAGCTGTGGAATGGAAACGGTGTACGTACGTGGGATGAGCACAGACAAGAGGAATTTAACCTAAAGGCGTTGTTGTTCGTGCCCATCAACGATTGGCCTGCTCTCAGTAACTTTTCAGCACCGACAAACAAAGGATACCACGCATGCACACACTGTTTAGATGACACTGAAAGTATATACCTGGACAAATGCAGGAAAAATGTGTACCTGGGCCATCATCGATTTCTTCCGACCAACCATCAATGTCGAAAGAAAGGCAAGTATTTCAAAGGCGAGGCAGATCACCGGAAGAAGCCCGCCATGTGTACCGGTGATCACGTACTTTCTATGGTCAATGATTTACACATAATTAATCTTTGGAAAGGGTCCTGGCGGACTAGCTGTTCCAAATGATGCCGAGGGACACACACCCATGTGGAAGAAGAAATCTATATTTTGGGACGTACCCTACTTGAAAGACCTAGAGGTCCGCTCTTCAATCGACGTGATGCACATGACGAAGAACCTTTGCGTGAACCTGCTAGGATTCTTGGGTGTGTATGGGAAGACAAAAGATACACCTGAGGCACGGGAGGACCTGCAACGTTTGCACGAAAAAGACGGCATGCCTCCGAAGCAGTATAAAGGTCCTACTAGCTACGCTCTTACGAAAGAAGAGAAAGAAATCTTCTTTGAATGCCTGCTCAGTATGATGGTCACGACTGGCTTCTCGTCAAATATAAAGGGAATAATAAATATGCCAGAGAAAAAGTTTTAGAACCTAAAGTCTCATGACTGCCACGTGATTATGACGCAACTGCTTCTGGTTGCATTGAGGGGGCTTCTACCGGAAAACGTCCGATTAGCCATTGTGAAGCTATGTGCATTCCTCAATGCAATCTCTTAGAAGGTGATCGATCCAGAAATCGTACCAAGGCTAAGGAGTGATGTGGCGCAATGTCTTGTCAGTTTCGAGCTGGTGTTCCCACCATCCTTCTTCAATATCATGACGCACGTCCTAGTTCATCTAGTCGACGAGATTGTCATCCTGGGGCCCGTATTTCTACACAATATGTTCCCCTTTGAGAGGTTCATGGGAGTCCTAAAGAAATATGTCCGTAACCGCGCTAGGCGAGAAGGAAGCATCTCCATGGGCCATCAAACAGAGGATGTTATCGGGTTTGTGTTGACTTCATTCCTGGCCTTAAGAAGATAGGTCTCCCTAAATCACGGTATGAGGGGAGACTGACTGGAAAAGGCACTCTTGGAAGTGACTCAATAATATGCAGGGACAGATATTCTTGGTCTCAAGCACACTGCACAGTTCTACAGAACTCTACCTTGGTGACCCCGTATGTCGATGAACACAAGAACAATCTGCGCTCCAAACACCCGGAGCAGTGCGACGACTGGATTACATGTGAACACATCAGGACTTTCAGCAGTTGGTTGGAAACACATCTCAGAGGTGACAACACTGTTTGTGATGAGCTGTACTTGTTGTCCATGGGACCATCTTTGACTGTATTGACTTACAAAGGATACAAGATAAATGGGAATACATTTTACACGATCGCCCAAGATCGAAAGAGCACCAACCAAAACAGCGGTGTCCGCTTTGATGCAGCAACTGAGAGTGGAAAGGACACATATTATGGTTACATAGTGGACATATGGGAACTTGACTACGGACATGATTTTAAGGTCCCTTTGTTTAAGTGCAAATGGGTCAATCTGTCAGGCGGCGGGGTACAGGTAGACCCACAGTACGGAATGACAACAGTGGATCTGAAAAATCTTGGGTACACCGACGAACCGTTCGTCCTAGCCAATGATGTGGCACATGTTATCTACCAAACCGAGAAAAAGAAAAGATAAGAAAGTGAATACATCATACGATGAGCCAAAGCGCCACATAGTTCTTTCACGAAAAAGGGATATCCTGGGAGTGGAGGGCAAGACAGACATGTCTGAAGATTATGAAAAGTTTCATGAAATTCCTCCCTTCAATGTCAAGGCTGACCCAAGCATCCTGATAAAAGATGAAGATTATCCATGGTTACGGCGCAATAAGCAAATGACACAACCGAAGAAAAAGTGAAGACTTTCTCCCGCAACTATTATGATGATACCATGCCAACTTTGTAACACACGAGTATGCTATGCCAACTTTTTCAGAGTTCATTTGAAAACTATGAATTTAGGTCAAATTTTCTCTATAGGTGCATCTATGTTCATTTTTTTAGTAAAGTTAATCAAAAACTTGTGATTCACACAATTTCAAAGAATTCAAATTTTAACTATTCAAATTTGCAAACTAATGGCACTAACAGAAAGTTTATATTTTTTCTAAAACTAATGGCACTAACAGAAAGTTTATAACTTTGCTGACCTAAAAGCAAAAAGAATTAAAAAATAAAGCAAAAAAAAAAGAAAATAAATAATACAGAAAACAAAACAAAAAAACTGAAAAAAATAAAAATAGCAACAATAAGTATTTTGTTGTGAGTAGAAACGAAATAAAATAAATAAAGCAACAAAGAAAACAAAAAAACTAAAAAAGTGTTTTCAAATTTGGAAACTAATGGCACTAACAAAAAGTTTATAATTTTTCTAAAACTAAAAGCAAAAAGAATTTAAAAATAAAGCAAAAAACAAAAGAAAATAAATAATGCAGAAAACAAAACAAAAAAACTGGAAAAATAGGCACTAATAGCAAAAAAAACAAAAAAAGTGTTTTCAAATTTGAAAACTAATGGCACTAACAGAAACTTTATAATTTTTGTGACCTAAAAGAAAAAACAAATCAGTAAAAAACTATAAGTATTTTGTTCTAAGTAGAAATAAAAAAATAAATAGCAAAAAAGAAAAAAATGCCTATAATATTTGTTATGACTAACTAAAATTACCAAATTGAGTATAATGATAAAACACAGTAATATTAAATAGCAGGAAAAAGAATGACTCAAAAATAAATTTTTATAGTAAAGTTATTCATAAACTAGTGATTCACACAAATTTTAAAAAATTCAAATTTAAACTATTCAAATTTTAAAACTAATGGCACTAATAGAAAGTTTATAATTTTTGTGACCTAAAAGAAAAAAACTCACTAAAAAACTATAAGTATTTAGTTCTAAGTAGAAACGAAAAAATAAATAGTAAAACAAAAATGCCACCTACTGGGCCACCACGGCCAGAATACGACTAGAAGCCCATCCATGGGCCAGGATTCAGGCCCGCAGAAGGCCCAGCGGGCCCACAGGCATAGCGGTGTGAGATTAGGCCCAAAGGCCTGCAGTCCTGAGGAGTTCGATGGAGAGGGCGGGGCAGCGCTTATAAACAGGTGCGGCCGCTCCTCAGCTAGCAAGGTGGGACTAAACATCCCACTGCACCGCGGCTTTGGCAGGCGCAGGCCTTTGGTCCCGGTTGGTGGCACCAACCGGGACTAAAGGGGGCATTGGTCACGATTCGTGGCACAAACCGTGACCAATGCCCCACTTTAGTCCCGGTTGATGGCACCAACCGGGACCAAAGGCCGCCGCTTCCCGCCCTTTGGGCAGCTGAAAAGAGGCCTTTGGTCTCGGTTGGTGGCACCAACCGAGACTAAAGGTGGCATTGGTCCCGGTTGGAGCCGCGAACCGGGACCAATGCTCTTGGTATATAACCAGGACTTGTGAAAATTTCAGTTTCTCATTGACCATTTGCCCCCGACGACGCCGAGCTCATCGACGCCGTCCGGCTGCCACGATGCCGTCCGCCGCCCTTGCAGTCGCCCCCGACCGCACCGTCACCGTCGGCCGTGCCTCGCCGTCGGTCGTGCCCTCGCCCGCCGCCCTGCAGTCGCCCCCGGCCCGCCCGTCGTCGTCGCCCTGCCACGCCCGTTGTCGTCGCCCCTGCCCCACCAATCACCGTCGCCCCGCCCCGCCCATCGCCGTTTCCCCTGCCCCGCCCGTCACCGTCGCCCTGCCCTGCCCGTCGCCATCGCCCCACCCGACCCGTCGCCGTCGCCCCGGCTCGCCCATCGCCGTCGCCCTGCCCCTCCGTTGGTCCAGCCCCCTGTTTTATTTAGTTCTATATGTTTGTATTTTGTATTTTTCTTTTTTATAAAAATGTATATATGTTTGTATGTTCTCTGTGTATATATGTTCATATATGCAAAAGTAAATTTAAATATTTAGAAAAGGATTATCTATATATGTTCTCTGATTTAGTACATTTTAGGTTAGTTTCATTTGTAGAAAAGTTTTATATATTTAGGAGAGGAAAAAGGAAAATAAAAAGAGGAAAAAGGAGAAGAAGAGGAGAGGAAGAAAAGGAAGAGGAGAAGAAGAGGAGAGGAAGAAAAGGAAGAGGAGAAGAAGAAAGGAATAGAGGAGAAGAAGAAAAAATAGAAAAAATTTCTACCTTTTCTTCTTCTCCTCTATTCCTTTCTTCTTCTCCTCTTTTTTTTCTTCTTTTTTTCTTCGATCTTCTCCTCTATTCCTTTCTTCTTCTCCTCTTTCTATTTCTTCTTCGTATTCTTATGTTTTATCGGGTCTGTCGTCGTCGATATACCCCTCCCGATAGCTTCAACACTAGGGGGGTTTCGATATACCCCCTCCCGATAACTTCAACACGAGGGGGGGGTCGATATACCCCATCCCGATAACTTCAACACAAGGGGGGTCTATGTATATACCACCTCCGGATAACTTCAACACGAGGGGGGGTTGATATACCCTAAATAGCAAGTATCGTCGGTGTGAGATACATGTGGCCGTCGGTGTCGGACAGTACATCCACATCCCACAAGTGACGTGGATGTACTATCCGACACCCACGTCGCTTGTGGGACGTGGATGTAGTGTCTGACACCGACGGCCACATGTATCTCACACCCACGATACTTGCTATTTAGGGTTTCCTCTACCGCTCGGCGACCCTCGACGACCCTTGTTCCCGATAAAAAAAAGAGGAAGAAGAAAAAAAGAGGAGAAGAAAGAATAGAGGAGTTCTTACTCCACTATTCTTTCTTCTCCTCTTTTTTTTCTTCTTCCTGTTCTTTTTTTATCCTTGAGGCATTGTCGACGCCACTCCAAACCCTAGATAAGCAGCGTCGAGGCCACCCCAAACCCTAGAGAAGCAGCGTCGAGGCCAGTAATTAATATTAGTTCTACGTTTGCCACTAATATATCCATCTGTCATGTTTGAATAATAATTGCCATGTTGTAAATATTTGTAGAAACTATGGACACCGCCCGAGACGAAGTACAAGAAGAGTTGTTGGGGGACATAATCGCACCGATGGTCTGGAAGCAGCTGACTATGATTATGATGGCTCCGGTGACCTAATGCCGGTGCAAGAAGGAGACCGTGAGGACTGCTCCGGTGACACAATGCCGGTGCAAGAAGGAGACCGTGATGACGTCTTCGGTGACCGAACCGAGTCCGGCCAGGTATATATATTAGTTAAGCTTCTGCTAACTAGCTAATTGATGCATTCATTGTTTTGGTATGTACACATATTAATTAAGTCTTTGTTCTTTTTTCTAGCCCTCCGGATCGAGCACAACTTTGGTAAAGAGACGAGGCCTGAAGAGAAAGTTGAGCGCGGATGAAAAGTTTGAGATCATAGCAATCGCCCCCGACGACCAACCGATTGAACCCCTCCGGACAAAGAGCGCATTTGTTGCTCAGTGCGGGGTTTTGGATAGGGACAAGATCCCGATCAGCATCTAGCAATGGTTAAAGCCGGCTACAGAAGACCCTGAGGTGTCTTATGTCAATGATATGCAGAAAAATGATCTTTGGACTGAGCTGAAGTCAAATATCACCCTACCGCCAGAGGATGATCCGGAGAAGCCAGTTAAAGAGAAATTAATCAAGTCTTTTGCTCTTAAGAGGATGGCAGAACTATTCAGGAGGTGGAAGAAAGAGCTGAATAAGTTTGTCGAAAATAAAGAGACCCTAGAATTCAAGGGCAGATATGAGAAGATCAGAGATCACTGGCCCGCATTTGTGGCCCACAAGACATCAGAAAAGAGTAAGAAGATGTCGGCGACAAACAAGCAAAATGCTGCGAAGAAGAAGCATCACACCATCGCACGGGGCAGGTGGCTACCTCGCAGCCCGGCCTAAGTGGGCCAAGATTGAGAATGATCTGGTTGATAAAGGGATCAAACCAGAGACAATTAACTGGCCAGACCATTGCCGAACTTGGTTCTTCGGGGCTGGCGGAACCTTGGACCCTGTATTAGGGAAATGCATTTGGACGGACGAGCAAATGGAAATACCAGTCAAGAGGCTTAAGCACTATATCAAAGCAGCGCAGCAAGGGACGTTCGTTCCAGACAGAGAGAACGACAAGCTCACAATGGCCCTCGAGAATCCTGAGCGCCCTAGATGGACACGAGGCACGCTAGGCTCCATTCCATGGAAGGCTGGGTTTCTGGACGCAGGCGGTTACAAACGCTATGAGAGGAGGAAGAAAGTGGAGCAGACCCAACTGCAGGTGCTGCACGCTAGGGTACAAGCCATAGAGGAACGAGAAGCAAATCACAGTAAACGAACTGCCGAAGCTTCCCCCGAAGCTACCCCGCCATCTCAGCGGAGAAGCAGCGTGGCTTCCACCGAGCTGCTTCAGCCGGAGCATGTCTTGACGGCTCCTACCAGCTATCCCGTGGATGCTATCACGGAGTCTCAAAAATTGCCACCTTATGATGCAATGGATTAATATGAAGGTCAAGGCGGCTGTTGGCTCTGTTTTTCCTACTGAACCCGGCGCAACTTTTCACTATCGGCCGATTCCAGAAGGATATGCAAGGGTGATGGTGGATGAAATAACGGAGGGATTTGAGGACCTCCAGCTTGACCACCCTACAGGTGAAGGGGAGACTCGACTGGGTTCTGCTCTGAAGACTCCATGCCTATGGCAGAAGGAGCTCATCAACCTTCCGAACTGGACGCCTCAGCCTCTTCCTCCTCCTAGGGCGAGTCAGGGCACTCCGCCTCCTCCACCGCCTCCTCCTCCGGCGAGTGACGATCAGGGCACTCGGGCGGCTCCTTCTCTGGTGCGTGGCGGCAATCCGCCTCCTTCCCCGCCTGCGCCGGCTCGCCCGAGCAGCCAGCCTCCTCCTTCTCCGCCTCGTCAGCAAGGGCGGAAGAGACCTGCCGCCGCTCCGGCTGCTCCGATGCATCGTAGTCCTTCTCCTCCACCTCGTAAGCAAGTAAAGAAGACAACCACTCCATCTGCTCTGCCAGCGTCTAGCAGTACAGCCAGAGGCGGGAGGACATACATATTCGGTCCTTCTCTGAAGACTCCAGAGAAGTTACCATACGAAAGGACCCCTTAGGAGAACGTCGAGATCGTGCGAGAAGAAGTGAGGAACTTCTTTGAAGGGGTGAAAGCAAAGAAACATCCACCTCCGGAGAAGAAGGTAGATACGGTGAAAGCGAAGCGCACTCTGGCTGCCCTGACAAAACCACCCAAGTCTCTGCTGAAAGGAAACTATGAGCGCATTATTGGAAAGGAATTTGCCGAAGCGGAGCGGTCGGGAAGTTCTTCCAGTGATCAAAGGCTGAAAGAATGAGGAGCTGGGAAACAAATTGCCCAGCTCGGCGAACAAGCGAAGCAATCGTGCCGCCCCCCCCCCCCCCCCCCCGCTCAAGGTGCCTAGCGACATCATCACTAATGATCCAAGGATGGTGCCCGGTTATAAAAATCTTGGAGATTACCTGCCCGACGATGTACATTATGATTTCATGGAGGTGCAGATACAAAGATACGAGTACGGGAAGCCTCTCGTCAAAGATGAAAGATCTCTATCAACGATGATGCGAAGATTGCATGATTGGTACTTGAAAATTTGGAGAGAGTCTGGGGGGAGGAGTACTTTGTATGTGAGAGTTAAAAAGGAGCATGACCTCGTTGGAATTGATCTGTTTCCTATTCCATTTGAGGATTTCTTTCAGTTTTTCAATCAATTGGCCATCGATAAAGCAACAGTCACCTGCTACTATCTATAAGTAGTACTACTTCTGTCATTAAGTCGCTCTATATAGCTCAGCTCTTTCATTGCATGTATTTATAATTATCCTCACTATATTATGGAGATTGAAGATCGTCGAATTGAAGAAAAGACAAATCGGTGATATTGGGTTCATTAACACAAATATCATAGATGCAACTCAGGTTAAATTTCATGCCGTAGATACCGAGGCCAACTTGCTACGATCATTGGTAATAAATGAAAACAAAGATATAATACTCTTTCCTTACATCTTCAAGTGAGTGTTACTGTCTTGTGCATATTCAGTTTCCCTTATATATTAGTCAAGGTTATAGTAATGTAATTGATGAATTATGCATGTGTGTGCAGTTTCCACTATATTCTCCTAGAGATTAAGCTTGAGCAGGGACTAGTAACCGTCTTAGACTCAAGATGAAAAGATCCCCAGGACTATGCAGACATGACTCAAATGCTCGAGAAGTAAGTTAAATCGATCATTATCCACCATATCAGCAACTTTGTTCATTTCCTGATATATCAAGTAATTGTTTTCTTTGTCTGGCAATGTTTGGAAAAATTCACAAAAAAAGCTCCGGGACTCCCGAAGAAGCTGCAATTTAGACACCCGAAAGTAAGTACTATAGTAGCATGTTCCACGCATCTCCTATTGATTCAAGCGCTAGTTTCATCAATACCATTTGGCATTCTTGCTTATCAGTTTGATTGACCTCTATTTCTTGTAAAGTGGTTGTGGCAGGAACAAGGGAATGATTTCTGTGGATACTACGTTTGCGAGTCCATCCGCCACACGACCTGTGAGCGGGGCTACTCTGACGAACAATATGAAGTGCGTAAATAACAACATTCACAATTTTATTTTATTACCATCATTTGTGTTGAGTTTCATTCATTCATACATATATATATGTATTGACCCCCTTCTTCAAATTAGATGTTTCGGAAGCGGGATGAACTCCTAGCACCAGCTCGCATGCAAGCAATTCAAGAGGAATTGGCGGCATTCTTTCTTGACCACATGATCGCTGAAGACGGAGAATACTATGTGGACCATGAGTCCGTATGATTATATTTGTAAGAGATAATTATTGTATATATGTAGCCGGTAGTGTCGGATAGATATACGAGAACTTGTTGTTCGACCAATCTCTCAGAGAAGGAGAGGTGGTCGATATCACTTCTCTCTGTATGCATATATGTTCATGACGATCTTCTGTTTCCTTCGTTTGCTTACTAGCTAGCTAGCGTGCCTAGTCCTCTCTATACGTATGTATAGTACGTAGCGTCGACCAAGCACGGACATAAGAGAGGACACTTCTCTCTATTAATTATAGCTAGCTAACACAATATATGAAACTCCTAAATTAACCCCCCAAAACCCCCAAACCCCCCCCCCCCTTAAGAAAAACAAAAACCCCAGCCACAGAAATGCTGACGTGTGGATGCCTATTGGTCCCGGTTGGTGCCACGAACCTAGACCAAAGGCCCTCCTGCCTGGGCTCCGCGCACAGGCCACGTGGAGGCCCATCTGTCCCGGTTCTGGGTTGAACCGGGACTAAAGGGACAGGGCATTAGTACCGACCCTTTTGTCCCGGTTCAGGAACCGGGACAAAAGGCCCTTACGAACCGGTACAATAGGCCCTTTTTCTACTAGTGTATGGATATGGAACATGAAATACCAAAAAATTTAGGTGTACTTTCTGCTCATGGAGATGGGGAACCTCCTAAAACCCTCGATGCTGGTTATGTGAAAGATATTATGTACTACTTTCATAATCCTAAGAAAACCCCATTTAATTATGTAATGGGAGTAACGTTGGATCAACGTGAATACTTTAGGGATTACCGCTTGACACAAAAAGGGAAACTATTATGGGATCAAATTCATATACTGAATTGGTATGCTAGGCAACTATGCTTGAGATATGATTATACTTGTTGCTCTAAGGTGAAGGCTCCACACCTTCCCTTTTCATGTGAATTTAATGATAATGAAACCTTAGCTTCTTATGCTAATGGTATATATGATTACTATGATGTGGAACAAATAGAAGAATCTGTTGCTTTTAAGGGTGCTTATGAAATTGAATCTATGTTTAAAGAGTTTGAAGATTTTGATGATGCTGTTTATAGACCTGAAAATTTAGCTATCCTGAAATATTGTTATGAGAATTATGAATACAATTACGAAATTAATGCGCTTATTAAGAAAGTCTCCGCTGTCCAAGAAGAGACTAATATTTTGCAGGAGTCTATGGAAGAAGAAATGGATGAAACTGTGAGCTCATTGGATGAAAAAGATGAGGAAGAGAGTGAAGAAAAAAAGGAGGAAGAGCGGATTGATCACCCGTGCCCACCTTCTAATGAGTGTAACTCTTCAACTCATACATTGTTTAATCCCCCTTCGTGCGTACCGAAGGATGATTGCTATGATGACTGTTATGATCCCGTTGATTCTTTTGAATTATCCCTTTTTGATGATGCTTGCTATGCTTGTGGCCAAGATGCCAATATGAATTATGCTTATGGAGATGAACTTGCTATAGTTCCTTATGTTAAACATGAAATTGTTGCTATTGCACCCATGCATGATAGTCCTATTATCTTTTTGAATTCTCCCGACTACACTATATCGGAGAAATTTGCCCTTATTAAGGATTACATTGATGGGTTGCGTTTTACTACTACACATGATGATGTTGATGAATATAATATGCATGTGCTTGCTGCTCCTACTTGCAATTATTATGAGAGAGGAACTATATCTCCACCTCTCTATGTTTCCAATACGATAAAATTGCATGAAACTGTTTATACTATGCATTGGCCTTTACTATGTGTGCATGAATTGTTCTTTTATGACATGCCGATGCATAGGAAAAGAGTTAGACTTCGTTGTTGCATGATATATGTTACTTTGTGCTCACCACTAAATTACAAATCATTGTTAATTAAAATTGGCTTTGATATACCTTGGGATCCGGGTGGATTCACTACTTGAGCACTATATGCCTAGCTTAATGGCTTTAAAGAAAACGCTGCCAGGGAGACAACCCGGAAGTTTTAGAGAGTCATTTATTTCTGTTGAGTTCTTTCATATAATTTAAAAACAACAAAAATAAAGAGGGGAACCCAAAACTTTTTCAAAAAGGAAAGTGAAAGTGAGAAAGACAAGCATTGTTGAAGTGGGAGAGCTCCTTGAACTTTGTTCATGCTCACGGCAACTTTGTGAATCTTGATTACGGAAACTTTTCTACAAAAATAATTATCCCCTTGTACAATTTCATTGTATTATAAAAATAATGTGCCAAGGTTTCCCTTTAGGATGTTTACGATGCTTGTTGGTTTGTGCGGTGCAGGACAGAAACTTTGGCTGTAGTGCATGAATTTTAATTTTTTACTGGAACGTCAAATGGTTCTGATTCTTTTTGCACTGTCTTGCTGTATAAAGTTTTTATTTTTCCTAATTTTGGAAAAAAAATTCAAGTATCAGAAGAATGCTGAATGTTCAGATTATTACAGACTGTTCTGTTTTAGACAGATTCTGTTTTTGATTCATAGTTTGCTTGTTTTGATGAAACTATCACTTTATATCAGCGGATTAATTCATGAAAAATTTATATTACAGTAGACACAATGCAAAAACAAATATGAATTGGTTTGCAACAGTACTTAGAGTAGTGATTTGCTTTATGATACTAACGGATCTTACTGAGTTTTCTGTTGAAGCTTTGTGTGGATGAAGTGTTCGATGATTGAGAAGGTCTCGATGTGAGAAGAAGGAAGAGAGGCAAGAGCTCAAGCTTGGGGATGCCCAAGGCACCCCAAGTAAATATTCAAGGAGACTCAAGCATCTAATCTTGGGGATGCTGGGGAGGCATCCCCTCTTTCTTCAACAAATATCGGTATGTTTTCGGATTCATTTCGTTCATGCGATATGTGCAAGTATTGGAGCGTCTTTTGCATTTAGGTTTTTATTTTTCTTTTTATGCACCATGCTGGTATGATATATTCCTTGGTTTATTTATAGAATTCTCTTTGCACTTCACTTATATTTTTTTGAGTATGGCTTTATAGAATGCTTCATGTGCTTCACTTATATCATTTGAAGTTTGGATTGCCTGTTTCTCTTCACTTAGACAACCGCCATTTGTAGAATGCTCTTTTGCTTGACTTATATTTGTTAGAGCACGGGCATATCTTTTGTAGAAAAAATTAAACTCTCTGGCTTCACTTATATCTATTTGGAGAGATGACATGAACTGGTCATTCACATGGTTAGTCATAACATCCTACATAAAACTTGTAGATCACTGAATATGATATGTTTGATTCCTTGCAATAGTTTGGCGATATAACGATGGTGATATTAGAGTCATGCTAGTGGGTAGTTGTGGATTGTAGAAATACTTGTGTTGAGGTTTTTGATTCCCGTAGCATGCACGTATGGTGAACCGTTGTGTGATGAAGTCGGAGCATGATTTATTTATTGATTGTCCTCCTTATGAGTGGCGGTCGGGGACGAGCGATGGTCTTTTCCTACCAATCAATCCCCCTAGGTGCATGCGCGTAGTACTTTGTTTCGATAGCTAATAGACTTTTGCAATAAGTATGTGAGTTCTTTATGACTAATGTTGAGTCCATGGATTATACGCACTTTCACCCTTCCACCATTGCTAGCCTCTCTAGTACTGCGCAAATTTCGCCGGTACCATAAACCCACCATATACCTTCCTCAAAACAGCCACCATACCTACCTATCATGGCATTTCCATAGCCATTCCGAGATATATTGCCATGCAACTTTCATCATCATCATATACATGACTTGAGCATTCATTGTCATATTGCTTTGCATGATCGTAAGATAGCTAGCATGATGTTTTCATTGTTTGTCCGTTTTTTGATGTCATTGCTATGCTAGATCACTGCACATCCCGGTACACCGCCGGAGGCATTCATATAGAGTCATATCTTTGTTCTAGATATCGAGTTGTAATATCGAGTTGTAAGTAAATAAAAGTGTGAAGATCGTCATTATTAGAGCATTGCCCCAGTGAGGAAAGGATGATGGAGACTATGATTCCCCCATTCCGGATGAGACTCCGGACTTTACAAAAAAATAAAAGAGGCCAAAGAAGCCCAAATCAAAAAAGGAGGCCAAAGAAGTCCACCAAAAAAATGAGAGAAAAAGAGAGTCTCTTGAGTTAACACTTTCATATACTAGTGGGAATTTTCGTTATAGAACTTGGCTTGTATATTCCGATGAAGGGCTTCCTCAAATGCCCGAGGTCTTCATGAGCAAGCAAGTTGGATGCACACCCACTTAGTTTCAGTTAGAGCTTTCATATACTTATAGCTCTAGTGCATCCGTTGCATGGCAATCCCTACTCACTCACATTGATATCTATTGATGGGCATCTCCATAGCCCGTTGATACGCCTAGTTGATGTGAGACTATCTTCTCCTTTTTGTCTCCTCCACCATCGTATTCTATTCCACCTATAGTTCTATGTCCATGGCTCACGCTCATGTATTGCGTGAAAGTTGAAAAGGTTTGAGAACGTCAAAAGTATGAAACAATTGCTTGGTTTGTCATCGGGGTTGTGCATGATTTGAATATTTTGTGTGGTGAAGATGGAGCGTATCCAGACTATATGATTTTGTAGGGACAACTTTCTTTGGCCATGTTATTTTGAAAATACATGATTGCTTTATTAGTATGCTTGAAGTATTATTGTCTTAATGTCAAAGGATAGACTATTGCTTTGAATCACCCGTGTCTTAATATTCATGCCATGATTAGACATATGATCAAGATTATGCTAGGTAGCATTCCACATCAAAAATTATCTTTTTATCATTTACCTACTCGAGGACGAGCAGGAATTAAGCTTGGGGATGCTGATACGTCTCCGTCGTATCTATAATTTTTGATTGTTCCATGCCAATATTATTCAACTTTCATATACTTTTTGGCAACTTTTTATATTATTTTTGGGACTAACATATTGATCCAGTGCCCAGTGCCAGTTCCTGTCTGTTGCATGTTTTTCGTTTCGCAGAATATCCATATCAAACGGAGTCCAAACGGGATAAAAATGGATGGAGCTTATTTTTGTAAAATATGGAATATTCGGAAGGAAAATCAACATGAACCAGTGCCCGGGGTGGTCACGAGGCAGGGGGGCGCACCCCCCCTTAGGGCGCGCCCCCCTTAGGGCGCGCCCCTTCCCTCGTGAGCCCACCGTAAGGCAGTTGACGCTCTTATTTTGCCGCAAGAAAGCTAATATTCAGAAAAAAAATCACGGTGAAGGTTTCAAGCCAATCGGAGTTACGGATCTCCATATATACACGAAAGGGTGAAATAGAGCCTGACGAGAACGCAGAACCAGAGAGAAACAGAGAGACAGATCCAATCTGGGAGGGGCTCTCGCCCCTCCCATGCCATGGAGGCCAAGGACCAGAGGGGAAACCCTTCTCCCATCTAGGGAGGAGGTCAATGAAGAAGAAGACGAAGGGGCCCCCTCTCCCCTTCTCTTCCGGTGGCGCCGGAACGCTGCCGTGGCCATCATCATCATCCCCGCGATCTACACCAACACCTCCGCCATCTTCACCGACATCTCCATCACCTTCCCCCTCTATCTACAGTGATCCACTCTCACGCAACCCGCTGTACCCTCTACTTGAACATGGTGCTTGTGCTTCATATTATTATCCAATGATGTGTTGCCATCCTATGATGTCTGAGTAGATTTTCGTTGTCCTATCGGTGGTTGATGAGTTACTATGATTGATTTAATTTGCTTGTGGTTATGTTGTTGTCCTTTGGTGCCCATCATATGATTGTGCGCGTGGATCACACCCTAGGGTTAGTTATATGTTGATAGGACTATGTATTGGAGGGCAAGAGTGACAGAAGCTTCAACCTAGCATAGAAATTGATGCATACGGGATTGAAGGGGGACCAATATATCTTAATGCTATGGTTCGGTTTTACCTTAATGAACATTAGTAGTTGTAGATGCTTGCTAATAGTTCCAATCATAAGTGCATAGAATTCCAAGTAAGGGATGACATGCTAGCAGTGGCCTCTCCCACATAATACTTGTTATCGGTCTAGTAAAGTAGTCAATTGCTTAAGGGACAATTTCGCAACTCCTACCACCACTTTTCCACACTCGCTATATTTACTTTAGTTGTTTATTTACCTGAACAGCCCATAGTTTTATTTTCGTGCTCTTTACTTTCTTGCAAGCCTTTCCGAAAACACCTACAAAGTACTTCTAGTTTCATACTTGTTCTAGGTAAAGCGAACGTCAAGTGTGCGTAGAGTTGTATCGGTGGTCGATAGAACTTGAGGGAATATTTGTTCTACCTTTAGCTCCTCGTTGGGTTCGACACTCTTACTTATCGAAAACTGCTGCGATCCCCTATACTTGTGGGTTATCATCCGTGCAACGCATGGGCATCTTGCTAGTAGGGAGAAGGAGTTTGTGTGACACATATCTAGCTATATTAAGGAAAAGGTAGATAGCTGTGAGAGACATTAGTGGCTTTGGGTGGGCGGAATTAAAGGGGTGGGCGTGTTAGACATAGAGAGCGTGTGTGTTTCTGTGTGATAGACTTGTAGGACGGGGTAGAAAGACGAATTTAACCCTGACGGAGGGAGAGAAATACACGAAGTGCGCGTGTGTGATTCCGATGCCCACACGGAAATGAGATATGTATGCGTGTGAGAGAGATTGCACAATTCATTCACGTATCACTATCTAGCGATCGTGGACGTGCATCGCTTGAACATAAGGCAATATCTACTTCATATCATGGCCAAAGTTACAATATCGATTCAACGCTATAAAGATTGGACACTCACATATCACATTTTTTTCTATTTAAATAAGCCTTTTTAGTTCTGCATGCCAAAGTTACAGTGATGTTTCTTCAAACAACCAATGTAGCTATCATGAACATGCACCATTGTTACTCTTGCATTCAAATTCATTAGTCTTGGATGATTTAAGTTTGTATTTTGAAGTAATATATGTAATATTCATATATGAATTCAACGGGTACGCAATTTATCAAATGGAGGCTATGTACTCATATGAGGTAACACTTTTAAGTAGCTGACTACAATATCCATTTCTTTTTGTGTGCCTCTACACTAACACATCAATGCATTATCTTTAAAGTAAATAACCAATGGCACTAAATTATCTATTTACACGAGAAATACATAGGCTGAGCGTTTTATCCCTTTTTTGTGAACGCGCCACTACACCCGTATGATTGGTCGCGCCCGTGTGAACGTCCAAGTTATCGGCACATCATCCCGAGTTATTGTCTTTTTTCTGGGGTGGACTTCACACCAGTTATTAACTGCTGATGCGTGCCCCGTGTACACCGTCTAGCATGACCTTCCCGCTAGCACGGTCCAAAATTAGTTGAAACTGGATACGAATGATCCCGCGGGCGGCAAAATCTCCCGCCTCCTTCTAAAATTTCCGCCACCTTAGTCTTTAGCATGCGAAATCCCCCTTTTGTCCTTGGTGCACGGAAACCAACAGTTACAATACCGCCCTCATCTACATGATAGGTCGGGGCTGCTTTAGTAACTTCCGGTTCCCCCACTACACGGCACCCCCATTTCCTCTCCCCCTCCCGCAAAAATGACTAACTCCACAGCACCAGAGCATCTTACATCACGCCGTCCGTACTTCATCGCCCTTTCTCCCCTCCCCTCTCGAAACCCTAGACTGCTCATCCACCAGCGTACCATAGCCCATTCACTGCCAGCGGCGTCCACCTCGCCGGATCTGCTTTTGCGGCCGCATCTACCCCTCCCACTTCCCCTAGAAACAAGTAGACTACTCATCCACCACTGTACCACAGCCCATTCAGTGCCGGCCTTGTCCATGGCGCCGGATCTGCTTCGCCGGTACTCTCGTCAACCACCGCGCATCTGCAGCGGCTCATTCATACTCCCCATTGAAGATGCTTCGTCCACACCCCCCGGAGCCGCCCCACCGACGCCCCGTCGACAGCCTCTGATCCTCTTCGCCGACACCTTCCTCAATCCTACCGAAGCCGCTTCACCGACACCTTCCTCAACCCTATCGGAGTAGCTTCGCCTATACCATTCTCAACCCTACCGGGGCCGCTTTGCCAACTCACAAGTCCACGGCCTCAGATCCGCTTCCTCGCACCCTCATCCAACCTACCGGAGTAGCTTCTGACGCCCCATCCACGGCCGCAGATCCGCATCATCGACACCACCCTTAACCCAACCACCGGAGCAGCTTCTGACGCCCCGTCCACGGCCGCAGATCCGCATCATCGACACCATCCTTAACCCAACCACCAGAGCAGCTTCACCTATGCCCTCGTCCATGGCCATAGATGCGCTTCGCGCACACCATAGTCGACCCTACCGGAGCCGCTCCACAAACACCCTACTCGACGGTTTTAGATCTCCTTAACGGACCCCGACAACAAGCGCAGCATCATCACCCTCGATGTTTCTAACCTGATTCCCACAGTCTGGAGAGATGCCAAGCACCCGCCACGGCCTAGGTACTTGTCACCTTTAAACCCGTCCAGCATCACCTGCCTGATGTACTTCAAATATACTAACCGGTCACTGTTACCTGTTATGCAGCTGGCAAAAACTACAAGGACGATGTTTCTTCTAGATCTAACAGCTTAGCCAACCAAGATCCTAGACTTAGGCATTGCTATGATCTTGTAAGAGCGTCTCTCTCTCTTGTATTGTTCTGTGCCTGCCAACGTGCTTAGCTAGGATTTTCGACCAGTAATCCCTTTGTGCAGACAATGATTTCTACTACTGGCTGCTAAATTAGATATGTAGATGTCATACATGATACTACCTCATACCTCCGTTCCTAAATATAAGTCTTTCTATAGGCTACATACAAAGCAAAATTAGTGAATCTACACTCGAAAATGCATCTATATACATCTGTATCTGGTCCATACTGGAATCTCTACAAAGACATATATTTAGGAACAGGGCAGTACATTACACAAAATCGTAGGTGGCATGTAGGAATTCCAGTGCACTACATTAGGCTCCCTTAGAGTGCCTGCTAGTCCAGCATACAGAGTCATGGCTAGTTTATGGTACGCACACAATTGTTAATTGGTGGTTTAAATATGCGCAAGGGATATGCAATGTAGTATCATGTAGAGATGTGTGAAATTAGCCGTGTCAACTTGCAGATAGGGTTACACAATGAAAAAGTACAAGATGTATGTGGCAATTTCATGGAACATCGCAAAAAAAGGAGAGGCAGCGGTGAGCCTATACAGTGTGCCATGGTACGTCACTCCTCCATTGCAATCATCATGACATGTTATTTGTATGCCAGTTCAATTAGCCAAGTTTCTTAGGGACGGTTATTACGAGTTATCCTAAGAAAATAAGCACCTGTGAATATAAGCTCCATGTAATAAGCCAACCAGTTCTTTTCATTGCGTTTTCAGCTTATCTTTGGTATGATCAGTGGAAAGTCTAGATTGCATTATATTTTTTTCATTTTGCTGCCCATATGGAAATTAATTTGCCTTGCAAACATCACAAATTGAACCCAGTGCAGTAATTAATATGATAGGAAGACAGACCATCACTATTTGCTCAAAATGCAAATACAAAGATACCATCTACTTGGCACAATCTACTTTCGTCAATGTTTTCCATAGAGATACCATTACCTAATTTAAACGAAGAACGCATGACCCATATTTAAATTAAGAACAATTATTTATTGAAATTCGATGGTCCAAGTGGCCGGTTATTATCGTATAGCAGGAGCACCTGAAAGCATCATATAGCAGCACCAGCAGCATCTCGTAGCAACTCATCATACAACAGCAGCAGTCTGCAATTCATCATATACCAGCAGCAGCTCATAGCAATTCATCATATAGCAGCAGCTTGAGAAGCTCATAGCAATTCTTCATATAGCAGCAGCAGGAGCACCTCATAGCAATTCATCATATAGCAACAGCAGGAGCAGCTTGTAGCAACTCATCATATAGCAGCAGGAGGAGCAACTTGTAGCAACTCATCATATAGCAGCAGCAGCAGCTCATAGCAATTCATCATATAGCAGCAGCAGCTCATAGCAACTCATCATACAGCAGCAGCAGCTCATAGCAATTCATCATATAGCAGCAGCAGGAGCAGCTCATAGCAATGCATCATATAGCAACAGCAGAAGCAGCTCATAGCAATTCATCGTATAGCGGATCAGAATGAAAATTTGGCAAAAAATCAAAGGAGATCCTCACCTTGTTGGATGAGCTCATCCTTCAACAGCACCTCAAGGCCATGGCCTGGGTGGACGGGAGGGGGAATAAGGTGCCTTCTGCCGCAGTATAGCAACAACAGTAGTTGTGCAGCGCCCGCCGGAGTAGTGCGTTGGACGAACCAAAGTGGAGCAGCTACTAGAGACCATGAGAACGAGGGGCGGCGCCAGAGGGAGGAGAAGCCAGGGAGATTTGCCCCTACCCGCCGGCCATGTAGCCTAGCTGGACATAGCATCGTCGAGGACAAGGCCAGATGGGATCAGTGGCGACGACTCGCTGGAGGAACCCTAGTGCTGCAGGCAGGGGATCGAGGTAGAGGGAAAGGGGAGAGGAGATGCAAGCTGGCAGGGCAATGAATGCTTGTGTGTTTGTTTTTACTTGAGGGTTAGGTGTGACACGGGCGTCAGCAGTTGCATTTTGAGTGTAATATAGGCAGACAACAGAGTCATTTCATTATTCCCCTTCCCTTCAATTTTTAGTGAGGTTCTACCCGAAACACCCCCCTCCAAAGCGAAATTAGTTAAGCCCAAGCCCATAACTCAAAAATGACTTCTTTACATCTTTTATGACTTATTTTGACAATATGCCCTGAAAAGGCGGAATCGAACTGGCCCTTAACCTGCAATTCAATTGTGCGTGCAATGATGAATCACTCCTGCCTGCTATCTGTACATTTAGGCATCATCATACATGGCATAACCTAATACATGTGCATTCCATTGTAGAATCTGGAATATGCAATGTTTATGTTAGTTCATACGTTGCACATGATGTTTAAATGCCCCTTAAATCTGGTCAGTCAAGTGATGGTCTTTAAGCCTCCTTCTTTGCTTCTTTTCTTGATATGTAAGATTTGCTCACACATCTGTTCAATTGCTTGTTTGCATCAGCCAGCCATACTAGGACTGTTTGCTTTGATTACTTGTTGTTCTTGACCTAACACTCTAACAGAGCTTGTCAACGATTTAAACACTAAGGGCTGCTGTAGTGGGGCCTTGTCTAACTCATAGGTGACATAAAGGTTTGGCTGTACACTACAGTAGGCAAGTATGTTAGGAAAGTATGCATATTTATCTTCCAAGGAGACGAGTAACTAGTTGACATAATTATGTGGTGTTGTTTTGTTATAATCTCATCCTTTTGTGTTCACAGACTGGAAAGTATGCATATTTATCTTCCAAGGAGACGAGTAACTAGTTTGTGTCACCTTGCAGAGGGGGTGCAATGAAGATAAGATTGAGGATTTCCAAGTACAAGATGTTAGGAAGGAGCCTTGCAAGAGAAGTAGGAGCTGCGCTGAGCCTCTTCAACCTGCTAAGGTAAGTCACTGTATGCAACTCAACAGTTCAATTCCTTGTTTGTTTCAGGCATAGTTAATTTTCTCTTTTCAATTGCTTTATTTGTCCTCAGTTAATGAGATGCCCAAATAATCATGCCTGATGTTCGGTACTTGTATCACTATTAGTTGACATAATTAAAGGCCTTACCATTTAATTACTCTGCCGAAGTGTGCCTGAAGCTTTGAAGTCTATTAACCAACTATTATTGCATGAGGCTCACAATCTAGTTTATACTACGCTAATGATTGCATAGTTTTGCCTGTTGTAGTATGTTTGTATGAAACCCTCTGCTGTTCATTATGCTCCCTAAGACTTTAATTGAGGCACAGAATGGCCAACTGCTTGCTTACTTATACGCAACGTGTTGTCTAAATTTGTAACTTGTCTGTGTTTTCGATTGGGCCCCAACATCATGCTCCTCTGGTGAGCTAAGAGGGATTTCTGTATGCAGGCTGCACAGACTATCTTTTTTATAATTTTTAAAATATCACCTACTTATGCTTCATGACGTGTAACATTTTTTTGAAAGAGATGTGTAACATTATTGTTAGTCCTGTTTTGCCCTGTAGTACAAAATAGTGTCTTGTTCGCTTCACTCTTGTAAATATATTTTGGCCCTAGTCATGTGTACTTACAGAAACATTTCAGGATAAAATGACATCAACGCAAAGATCTGCGAGCAGTGCGGCATGGCCATTACCGAATGATTATGGATTGGAATTGGAATGTGCTGATGTTCTCGAGCATCAACTAGAGGTGGCAAGACAACGTGTACATGATTGTCAACGTATACTCAACAAGTTGTGACTGGACATGCAGGTATTAGATGCAGGAGTCAAAAAAATGAAACAAGACACTGAGGTAACCATGAAGGAATTGGAGATTTTGCAGACTGAAATTTGTGCTATCTGAATCCGGCCAATCCTATTTTCTGAAGAGATTATAGTTCAAATGGAGTTAAGTTGATGCGCTTCCATGATGTATGAGCTGTATTTGCCCAGTTTATGTAATTTACTGTTTGTGTATGCTTTATTATCACCTGTGCCAAACCATAATGCCTAGTGGGTATAATCGACTATAATTTCTTTATTGTATAGTGTAGGATTATTCTACCTTTCTATGCCTTGATCTCTTTGTTGTAATAGTGTAGGCCTTTTAGAGGTCATAGTATTGAGTAGGATAATTCTTTGAATATGCTATATCGTTCAAACGGGGGCCAATTCGCCCGACCATGGCCCTTCACGGGCCATCGGATCCATGGGCCTTCTACATCTCATAGGATCCATGGGCCTTCTACGTCTCGTAGGATCCATGGGCCTTCTACGTCTCGTAGGATCCATGGGCCTTGTACGTCTCATAGGATCCATGGGCCGCCGGCTCATTTATGGGTCTTGTACGGGCCTTTAATGGGCCTTATACGGGCCTTTAATGGAAATCGTACGTTTTATGGACTCACCATAACGGGCCGTTAATAGGCCATATTTGGTGATGCTATGAAAATGGCCCAACAGACTAACGGTCCACAAACGGGCCGACTGTAACGATGGGCTAAATTTGGCCCACAAACAGAAAATGACAGTAACAGTCCGTAAGTAAACGAATGCTGCAAATGAGCCCAAGAATAAATGGGCCCTCAGAAGGCCGAAAGTTAACTTGGGCAGGAAACGGCCCAACGGAATAACGGGCCGTTAATGGGTATAAAGTGATACACTGTTCATTACGGGCCAGTTTCACCACGGGCCGTTAATGGGTGTGAATTAATACACTGTTCATTACAGGCCAGTTTCAGCACGGGCCGCTAATGGGCCAAGAGTTACAAAGGGCCTCATATGGGCCGAAAGACGTCATGGGCTATACATGGGCCAGAAGTGAAAACAGGCTGGAATCATATTGGACAGCCCAGATGACGCTACTGAGCCTAATTCGGATAGGGCGTAACGGACCTTGGGTTAGCGGGCTGTTAATGGGCTATATGCGAACATGCCATTAACAGGCTTTCCATGGGCCGGCCCGCCAGCTTTTGACCAAGTCAAATGGGCCGGCCTTTTCACAGGAATGGGCCACTGTTGGGCCGTTCCATGTGTCGACATATCATAGGCGCCTTCTGTCTAGTGAGTGGATGACATCTGTCCCAACGATGAGCTGACACGTGTTTCCTCTAGCCAATGATGATTTTACACATGGAAAATCCCCATTTGTCGGGGCTGTTAACGGGTTATCGGATCCAAAACCCGACCCGATATCTTAATGGCGTTCTGTTACAGTGGATGCCACGTGTCGGTCCCCCTTGACGAAAGCACTTCTGTGACGCGCGATTTATTGTCATGGAAGTGGACACTTCCGTGATGATAATTTTGGAAATGTCATGGAACACTTCTACGACAACACAAGTATGACTATCTTGATTCTGTCATAAATTTGTCATGGATGTACATGCATGAATAACAAAGCGACCTACTGTGACAAACACGTATCATCACTGAAGTGTATTTTTTTGTAGTGCGGACAAACCTACAAATCATACCCACAGAGAATGTTGGGTCTTCAAGCAGACTGGTAAGCTAAACGTCGAATACAAAGGGGAGGAGACACCCAGCGAAGACGAGGATGAACCTCGCCAGCAAAGCGCCGAAGGACAGAAAAAATTCCCACCGGAGGATAAAACAGTAAACGTGATCAATGTGACGAGGAGAAGCAATCACGCACTCCGATGCACACGCGCCATCAGGCCCGCCACCCCTAGATCCAACCCCTGGTTGGCCTGCTCGATCACTTTTGATCGTAGGGATCACGATACACATATCCGGCGTGAAGGACCGACGGCCATGGTGTTAGACCCAATAATAAATGGGTACCATTTCACAAGGGTACTCATGGATGGCAACAGTGATCTCAAGCTGATATATCAAGACACAGTCCGCAAAATGGGATAGACCCGACACGAAGAAGCCACCGTAATACTACCTTCAAGGGAGTAATATTAGGCCAAGAGGCCCACTGTACCGGCTCTCTAATACTAGAGGTGGTATTCGGTTCTCCCGATAACTTTCGAAATGAAATGTTAACTTTTCACATCGCTCCATTCCGAAGTGATTTTCAAGCACTACTCAGAAGGGAGGCTTTCGCCTGTTTTAATGCAATACCACATTATGCTTTTCTCAAGCTCAAGATGCCTAGTCCACGAGGCGTCATTACAGTTAGCAGAAATACCAACCGTTCTTCACATACGGAAGAGGACGCGGTGGCTCTAACAGCCGCACACTAGACGACCTCACGAACTAGAAAAATGGCTGGTCGTCAAGACCACGGACACGGTTAGACGAGTCCGGCGTTCCATCATACATGTATAAGATTGGTTTTCAAACCCTCATAAAGCGATACCAGGGGCTTCCCGCGTGTAATCAGGGCCAGCCCGGCTCAACTAGGCTTCTCTGGAATTCTGATAACTCATTCTTCTTTTCGGCACAACAACCTTCATCTAAGTTCTATGCTTCTTGCAGGTTACAACCGTGCTACACCCGTCCAGGACACGGCACAACGGAGACACAGGCGCAGACGTGCAGCAGGGACCCGCCAAAAGGTTTCTTTTAGATTAAGGCCATGCGTAAACCTTTTTTACTGTCTCTTGTTGCTCACATCCTCTTGATACTCCACACGACCGAGAAGGATGCCGGCGTTATTGGCATGTGGCCACTCCAGGATTTTGCACGTACCTGGACACATGGGGTTTCTTATAAAGGGCATTGTTTAGCCCAGTATATGTTATAAAGACCAAACACCTTAGGGACTGTTCGGCGTCGCGAGTTTGGCCCTATATGCATCAGCTCCGAATCATGTCTTTGGTCAAATGTTGGGCTTGCCCGGCTCCCACGTTTTGGTACCTTACGTTCCGTTATATCGGCTAAGGTAGCACTGGGAGAACTACTGCGATTGTGCCCTGGGTCGTCCAGCTGAGCACCTCAGTAGAGAAAGCTGAAAACTGACTGTCATGATATAGCGAGAGACTGGTCAACCAATCGATGACTAATCGGAATCTTCGGGATTCATCCGCATTAACGAAGGGCCTTTTCCCAGCCATGTACGTACGCGCACCATATTCGGACAAGCGCTAGAGTACCAGGGGCTATATAGTAGCCCCACTATCAAACTCCTATGGCAAAGTGAAAGTGTTAAAGCAATATAGTCTGATTGCCTCGTTCGCTATGCTATCACCTCCTTAACGGACCAAGACGTTGGATCAAGTGTGGATATGCATGTTTTGCGAACACCCCCGCATTATATGCGTGGGGGCGGAAGCTGACGACTGCAAACTTTCAGGTTATATACATATATACATAAACGGCCGCACAGGAGGCATCATAGTACTTCCGGGAAAAAGTATAAATACAGCCTTGATTAATTCAGAAAAACATTGTTTGTACAATGGGACCACATGTCACTGGAAAATAATATTCTTCAAGCACTGAGCCTCTATCGAGCGAGCACCTTCAAGGACTTCTTCAAAGTAGTGCTCGGCAGCCACTCGGCCTATGGCCGAACCCTGTGCCGCAACAGTGGTGGCCTCCATCTCTGCCCAGTATGTTTTGACACAGGCTAGGGCCATCTGCGCACCTTCTATGCATGCTTATCTCTTTACATCATCGATGCGTGGCACAACTTCAAGGAATTGTTGCACTAAGCTAAAGTAGCTACTCGGCCTTGGCCCTCCCGGCCACAGGTGATCCACAACAAACCTCATGGCAAGTCCGGACAACCTATGGAGCTCGGCCCAACCGGTCAGTCGCTCATTCAGCAGCAGCGAACAGACTGGAGCATGAAACTGGGACCAGGAGAGCTTCTCCACTTCGGGACCTTTCTGATCCTTGAAGTACTCGGCTTCATCAGCAGCACTTGCAGCCAAATCCATGTACTTGTCCGCAGAACTCCATAGCCGGTCCAGAGGAGCATACTTCGGATCTCCGAAGTTAGTCCGCAACAAGAAGGGCTTCCCAAACACGATATCTGTAGCTTGACTCAGCTCCTCCTTCATCGCTCCAATTTTGGAGTGGGCTTCCTTGGCAGCCACCCGGGCCTTCACCAGGTCCGTCGCTTTCGCCCGGTCTTCTTCTTCAAGAAGCCGGTAACGGTCAGCAACATCTTTTAAGTCTACAACCATCTTGGCTATTTTTTCCTTGCTCTCGCAATGTGCGGCCTGTTCGGCCCTTAACTCTTAGACCACCTTTAAAGCGGCCACATTGCTACTCCTCGCTTGCTCCTTGGCTCGGGCAAGCTCCGCCCGAAGGGTCTCCATGATGGCAGCTCCATCTACAGTCACAACATATTAAAGATACTGGCATCATGCTGCTCTTACTATGTGACGATCACCCAAAAAATCACCCACCCTGTGCCTCGCCAAGCCGCTTGTTGACAAGCACGATGTCGGCATCTGCCGCATCCAGCTGCCACTTTAGTTCGGCAAACCCATCAGTCCGGCTAGCCACTGGAGCTTCAACCACCTGCACATAAAGTCGGCCTGGTTATTACCTGGGACTATGATCCTCTGTTTGCTGCCGTTCTCGACGACAACCAGAGTCTCAGGGGCTACTATCTGCATGGGCATACCAAACGTATGCGGTACTGTTAAAGGCATACTTTATTTCACGTACCTCTAAGCCTTTCAGCAGACTCATAAAAGCTTCGTGCAAACCGCTTTCGGCGGATGAAATCCTTTCAATTACCGTACCCATTAGCGTACGATGTGCTTCTGAGACGAGAGCTTGCCCCAGAAGATCCTTCAGCACGTCTGACCGCACACTACACGGACCCTTGCTATCGCTCTCCTCAGGAGCCGGATACTGGGGATGTCGTGCAGCCAAAGGATTATCTTCCGGTGATATTGGATCTGGAGATACACTTCGTGACGACACTTCAAGGTCGCCCGCTTCTTGAGCTGGGGAGTCCGGGGGAGGCGTTTCGCTCTCCATCATCTCCGGAAGAAGATCCCCCGAAGATAAACTCTGTCGAGAAGAGCTGCAATCCGGACTACAATTTACAGGCATCGATTATTGTCTTCGGAAGTAAGGTAGGATATCTTCACTATTAAGTACTTTTGTACTTATAGCTCGGTAGAGGGCTGATCCCCGCGCGGACATTGTGCGGCACGAATACCCTCCGAGGCAGGACCCTCTAGCAGAGATTTCTTCTCCCGTTTGGAAACCTTAGTTTCCGAATCTTTAGAGGTAGTCCTCTTCCTTCCCGAGGGAGGGAGAATGTCAGATTCTTCCCCTGGGATACCCTCCCTCGCGGAGGCGCTCATTCATTCGATTGGAATAGGTAGCGATGGAGGCCTGCCTTAGCCCTCTTTATTCCCCCCTTCATCTTCCTTTGAGGGCACTAGATGAGGTGCTGGCTCGAGCATCTTTTCCAGCACCGGATTGTCCAAGCCCTCAGGAAGGGGGGCCGAACACCGGATCATCTTCGCCTTTGCTATCCAGTCCTGGTCAAAGAGCGATTCGTCAGGATGATGTCAAGATAAACAAAAGGACAGTGTGTTCGGCCAGGGGATTACTTACTTGGGCAGCGGGGCGGTTGCAGCTCAGGCCCATGTCCTCGGTAGTGTCCGGACACTCTATTTGGGGTCCAAAGAACGATTTGTACATCTCCTCATGCGTCATGTCGAGAAAATTCTGAATAGTGCACAGTCCTTCCGAGTTGAATTCCCACATGCGGAGGGGCCGGCGTTTGCAAGGCTGGGTGTCGGTGTCAAAACCGGCGGATCTCGGGTAGGTGGTCCCGAACTATGCGTCTAGGCCAGATGGTAACAGGAGGCAGGGAACACTTTGTTTACCCAGGTTCGGGCCCTCTCGATGGAGGTAATACCCTACTCCTGCTTGATTAATATTGATGATATGGGTAGTACAAGAGTAGATCTACCACAAGATCAAGGAGGCTAAACCCTAGAAGCTAGCCTATGGTATGATTGTTGTGTATGGAGTTGATTGCCTACGGACTACAACCCTCTGGTTTATATAGACACCGGATAGGGATAGGGTTACATAAAGTCGGTTACAATGGTAGGAGATCTTGAATATCCGCATCGCCAAGCTTGCCTTCCACGCCAAGGAAAGTCCCATCCGGACACGGGACGAAGTCTTCAATCTTGTATCTTCATAGTCCAGGAGTCCGGCTGAAGGTATAGTCCGGCTACCCGAACACCCCCTAATCCAGGACTCCCTCAGTAGCCCCTGAACCAGGCTTCAATGACGACGAGTCCGGCGCGCAAATTGTCTTCGGCATTGCAAGGCGGGTTCCTCCTCCAAGTCCTTCATAGAAGATTGTAAACACCAAGAGTAGTGTCCGGCTCTGCAAAATAAGTTTCCACATATTGCCATAGAGAGAATAATATTGACACAAATCAAATCTGCTGACGTATTCCGCAGTGCGTCATCACACTACGGCCAAGTCCTTTACTCGAATCGTTTTTACTTTTCCACCTCAGCATGTTTTGCGAGGCGGTTTCCTTGGCACGTCTTGTCAAAGCAGAGATCGTGTACCCCCTTTACGGGATTCTCATCAATACGGACGTGGGTAACCCAACCGCGCCATTTATCACGGCGCTTGGGAGGCAAGCGAGTTTTACTAGGCAGGTGGGGACGCACAACCGCATCCGCCCATATAAGGGGATAAGGATCCACCTTTTTACCTACGCCTTCTTCCTCCTTTTGCCTATCCATCTCCTGCGCACTCGAGCTCCAGCGCCCAAGCCCACACTTCCCACCTCAACCTTCTCCAGCAATGTCCGGAGCGGGAGGCAAGTGGATGGTCTCCTCCGTCACGGAGGGCCATGTCAAAAGGCTAAGGAAGGCCGGATACTTGTCCGAAGACATCGCGCACCGGCTTCCCGAGGAGGGGCAGCTTCTCCCCACCCCAAGGCCCCATGAGAGGGTAGTATTCCTTCCCCACTTTCTCCGCGGACTGGGTTTTCCACTCCACCCATTTGTCCGGGGGCTCATGTTTTACTATGGCCTGGATTTCCACGATCTGGCCCCGAACTTCGTCCTCAACATCTCGGCGTTTATCGTCATGTGTGAGGCTTTCCTCCGCATCCGCCCCCATTTCGGCCTCTGGCTCAAGACCTTCAACGTCAAGCCCAAGGTGGTGCGCGGCAGCCAGGCGGAGTGCGGAGGCGCCATGGCGGGCAAGATGGCCAACGTCCTATGGCTCGAGGGCTCCTTCGTGGAGACCCTGAAGGGGTGGCAATCGTGGTGGTTTTACATCACCGAGCCGTGCGATCCGAAATGGATCGCAGCCCCCGAGTTCCGATCTGGGCCCCCCACGCGGCTTATGTCCTGGAAAGAGACGGGGCTGTCGTGGGGCGACGAAAAAGAGTTGACCGGACTGCAGACATGCATCCAGTCCCTGGTGAGCAAGCCGATCAGCCTCGTCAATGTAGTCCAGGTTATGCTCGTCCGCCGGATCCTCCCGTGTCAACAACGGGACTTTAATCTGTGGGAGTTCGACCTGGCGCAGCACCAAACCCTTAACAGGCTCTTCGACACGACGTATGAAGACGTCTAGAAGGTGCTAAACAAAGGCGCTGAGGCTCCCACAACCTCTTCCGAGGACCGCGGATACAGCTCGCAGCGTCACGCTAGCGAGAAAAGCCATTTTCACCTTTTACAGGATGTTAAGTTTTTTCATAGTTTGACTCTATGCGGGATCTAAGCTCCCTTACCTTTGACAGGCTTGGCGGGCGACGTCCGGATCGATTAACTGTCCGGCTCCCTTGCCTAAAGACCCAGCCCCCGCTCTACTAGCGAAGCTGCTGGTTCCGGCACCTTATGTGGTGCCAGAGAAGAAGGCCAAGAAGAAGAAGGCCACGGGGACTCGAAAGAGTTCCCGGCATATGGTGGTGTCGGACTCGTCGTCCGACGAGTCCGAGACGCACCCCTCCCGTGGAGACGAGGAGGAGGAAGAAGAAACCTCTCCCCCTCTAGCGGGGGGAGGCAAGAAGAGGAAGGCCGCCCCAGTAGGGGGGGCGAAGGGTCCAAGAAGAGGAAAACCCCTCCGCTGGACTACGCCCCCGACGCCAACGAGGACGAAGAGGAGTGGCCGGACAGGACCAGGCGGCTGGCGAGATCGTAAGTGTTCGGATACTAGAGTAACTCATGATATTCCTTTTGTTGCACAGCTTTCCCTAACGTCGAATATAATCATGCAGCCCGCCCCGGGCCGAACTCAACAAGTCGTTGAGCGGCTCCCTGGATTCATCGGACGTGAACTCAGTTCCGCCCGCTGTCTCCCCTGCACTACGGATGACGCCAAAGTGGCATCGCAACGAGCTCCGGGACAGGAGGAGGTGGTCCTGGAGGACCCACAAGGAGACCTCCCGGACTCCAGGAGTAAAGGGGACAAGACCCCCCAGGGCTCCAAGTCCGGCTTTGTGCCGGACACCGCGCCGGAATCTTCAACAGTTCTGGACCGCGGTAGGCGAACTCCTTCCAAGAGGAGCAAGCCTTCTGAGCCGGCGGCCTCCGTCCAACCGGAGGTGCCGGACAATCTGCTCGAGGTGCTTGACGGCACCTCCATCGACGAGGAGCATCGTACTATTATGAGTACGGTGACCAGAAGGTTCATTCCGCCAAGAGCAGACTGAGTGATGCTTGCGCTAGCCTCCTAACAGGCTTCAAGGTAAGTAAAAGATATGTAAAAATATAACCGCATAGACAGTAGCCCCTGATGCTCTGTTTGGCGCTTGGAAAGAAAAGCCGAATAGAGGATCTATTAAATTCCGCAGGAGTCTAACAAAAAGAGTCAATATGCGTATGCAGGCTTCGCTGCTAGCCACTGTCGCACTGACTGCGGAGGTGGGTGCCCTGAAACAGGGCCTCGAGCGGACAGAGCAAGAGCTCGGCCTTGCCAAACGACAGCTCAAGGAGAAAGAATGTAAGAAATACCTTACAGAAAAAGTGCCTATAGAGAGGCTTGATTGCAGAAAATAACAGGATTGCACTGCTTATTATAGGGGCCACGACTGAGGTGGCGACCCTCAAGCAGGCGCTGTTCGAGGCCGAAAAGAAAACGGCCGCGGAGCGCACCGAGCGAGAGAAACTTGGGGCTCAGGTCGGCGAGGTGCAGCAAGAGCTTCAGGCTCTCATGAAAAAACATGAGAGTTTGGAGCTTGAGTCAAAGACCCAAGCGTCTGAGCTCACAGGGGCCCTTGAGACTGCCAAGTCTGCCAAGGCCGAAGCCCAAAAGGCCCTCCAAGAGTTGGAGGAGATTAAGAAGATAGCAGCGGGTAAGGCATTCTTTATGCAAAGCAGAAATATAAAAGTAAACTACTTGTTACTTACCCGAATCCGGAGTTCTCCAGGGGCATTCGCAGATCTTCCCCGCAGCGTATCCGACGCCGCCGCATTCTACCGAGCTGAAGAGGGCAGCTCGACGGAGAAGGTGTTCTGGTCTCAGTATGCTGAGGCCGGACACCCTGTGCCCTTGAGCGACCAGCTGAAACAGCTGGTCGAGCTCCACAAGGCGGCCGAACAGGCCATGAAGGGCTTCATAGTTCGGCTGTGGCCCGGAGAGGCCCTGCCTGGGAGCTACTTCGGGCTGGTGCGGCGGCTGGTGGAGGCCTGTCCAAGGCTCGAGGTCATCAAGCGCTCCGTCTGCATCGAAGGTGCCCGTAGGGCCCTTGCCCGTGCAAAGGTGCACTGGGGTAAGCTAGATGGTGAAAAGCTTGTGAGGGACGGGCCGCCGCCGGGGAAGGAGCATCGCAAGCCCGAGAACTATTACAAGGATGTTCTTGCAGGTGCCCGCCTTGTGGCGGATGAATGTACCAAGGATATAATTTTTGAATAAACTCGCTTGTTTTTATCCTGTGCGCTGAAAACTTGTTCATATGCGCTAAGCAATGCTTATTGAATTTAAAATATTATTTTCTGTGCGGCCGTTTATCAAAAATTGAGAGATGGCCAGTCGTCGGCTTCTGCCCCCATGCCACTAGTGCTGGGGTGTTCGGTGATAAACCTGAGCGCTCTTTTTCCCATGGTTGGGTCCTTCGAGGGAGGCGCTCAGCACGACGAACCAGGCAATCAGACTATAATGCTTGAACACTCTCACTTAGCCACAGAACTTTATAATTTTAAATTTCGGCCAAGCCCCTAGTTCGGAAGACCGAGTTTGGGGCGCTATCCACGCCTTGGCCGGACAAATCCGGCTCCTCGCCCGAAGCGGCATAAGTCTTTAGGGACTCGAAAAACCTCTCGAACAGCGACCGGTCTCTCGCCTCATCATGACAGTCAGTTTTAGCTTTCTCCACTGAGGTGCTTAACCCAGCTCAACCGGGGCACAATCGCAGTTGTTCTCCTAGTGCTACCTTAGCCGATAGAGCGGAACATAAGGCACCAAAACATAGGAGCCGGGCAAACCCAACTATTGACCCAAATCATGATTCGGAGCCGATGCATATAGTGCTATAAGTCCGGGGTGCCGCACTTGTGAAAGTGTACGGACTTCTCACACCATATTAAAGGGTACTGAAGCCCCTGGCGTACTTGCCGTACCACAGTGTACGGGTGCAACATGTCATTAATGAACATATATAAAAGCGAGTAATGCAGAAAATAGACAAAATGTATGCATTGTTTATAGAGAGGCTATTTATCAAAGCCAAACGATACAAGTAGTGCGATAAGCAAAAAGATGTTGGACTATTCAGTATGTCCTGACCAGGGGCAGGCTGCGGAATTGTATTTAAAACAGGTATACCGCTCGTAACAGAGACCACCTGTGAGTTCCATAATGCGGCATGGCTTGTCTGCCTCCCTAGATCTTGCATCGTTTGTGCGGCAGTCGGATTGCCGAACAGGTCGTCCGAAGTATGGAGTCCATAAAGTAAGAAAAAATTGAAAAAAGAATCCGGCAGCCCCTAGTACGTTATAAGCCGTATTTTGGGCGTGCCGTTATTGTGCCCCTTCCCCTGTGCCCTTGGTATTTCAAGGGCGTAGTTATGTACGCGAGGTACTAATTTCGCTATGTCGCGAAAGCTAGGGTTGGGGCCGCATTGCTATGCTTGCTCAGAGTGTGCCAGGCGGTCCTGCTGTGGGTTACTTCGGGCGCGCTTGGAAGTGTCTGGCTTTTTAATGGCCGGACTAGAGAATTGCCTGAGAAGGCTACTTTGTACCTCCGCTGCGAGAGCCGCCGTATCCTCCTCCGTATGGAGGGAGCGTTCGGTGTTTCCGTTGACCGTAATTACTCCTTGAGGGCCTGGCATCTTGAGCTTGAGATATGCATAGTGCGGCACCGCATTGAATTTTGCGAATGCGGTTCGTCCGAGCAGGGCGTGATAGCCACTGCGAAACGGGACTATATCGAAGATTAACTCTTCACTTCAGATATTTTCCGGGGATCCGAACACCACGTCAAGTGTCACTGAGCCTGTACAGTTGGCTTCTACACCTGGTATAATGCCTTTAAAGGTCGTTCTTGTGGGCTTAATCCTTGAGGGATCTATGCCCATTTTCCGCACTGTATCCTGATAAAGCAGGTTCAGGCTACTGCCGCCGTCCATGAGGACTCTTGTGAGATGAAATCCGTCGATGATTGGGTCGAGAACCAATGCGACAAAGCCGCCATGACGGATGCTAGTGGGATGGTCCCTTCGATCAAAAGTGATCGGGCAGCAGGACCATGGGTTGAACTTTGGGGCGGCTGGCTCTATCGCGTATACGTCCCGTAGCGCACGCTTCCGCTCTCGCTTGGGAATGTGGGTTGCGTATATCATGTTCACCATCCGCACTTGTGCGGGAAAGCCCTTCTATCCATTGTTCTTCGGCGGCTTGGTCTCTTCGTCATCGCTGTTCAGCCCCTTGTTACTTTTTTCGGCCCTTAACTTGCCTGCCTGCTTGAACACCCAACATTCCCTGTTAGTGTGATTGGCTGGCCTTTCGGGGGTGCCATGTATCTCGCACAAGCGATCGAGTATTCGGTCCAAACTAGACGGGCCCTGAGTATTCATTTTGAATGGCTTTTTCCGCTGACCAGATTTATAGCCTTTGAATTCGGCATTGACTGCCGTGTCTTCATTGTTGTCGCTGTTAACGCGGCGTTTTTGCTTATTCCGACGTGTCCTGCCACTTTTGTCCTTGGTATCCGAATTACCATGGTTCTTCGATAAGTTGTTACTGCGAGCTAGCCAGCTGTCTTCTCCCGCACAAAAGCGGGTCATGAGTGTCGTGAGGGCTGCCATGGATTTCGGCTTTTCGTGTCCCAGGTGCCGGGCAAGCCACTCATCGCGGATGTTATGCTTGAAGGCTGCTAGGGCCTCTGCATCCGGGCAGTCGACTATCTGGTTTTTCTTTGTTAGGAACCGTGTCCAGAATTGTCTGGCCGATTCTTTTGGCTGCTGAATTATATGGCTTAAGTCATCGGCATCTGGTGGTTGCACGTAAGTGCCCTGGAAGTTGTCGAGGAATGCGGCTTCCAGGTTCTCCCAAGAACCAATTGAGTCTACTGGCAAGCTGTTAAGCCAATGCCGGGCTGGTCCTTTAAGTTTGAGCGGGAGGTATTTGATGGCGTGTAGATCATTGCTGCGTGCCATGTGGATGTGATGGAGAGAATCCTCGATCCATACCGCCGGGTCTATTGTGGCATCGTATGATTCGATGTTTACGGGTTTGAAACCCTCTGGGATTTTATGATCCATTACTTCATTCGTGAAGCATAGCGGGTGTGCGGCGCCTCTATACTAGGCTATATCACGACGCAGCTCAGAAGAGCTATGTTTGTTGTATTCGGCCCGGCTGGATTTGTTGTATCCGGCCTGAAGATCACTATCACATGCTTTAGGGCGCCTGCGCGATCCGTAGATCGATCTTGTTTGTCTTGCCTTATCCTCCAGTATGTCTCGCAGGTCGGGCGCATTTTCCCGTGCCTTAGTTGAGCGGCGTCGGGGCATGGCTTGGGTGGAGGGCCGAGAGGCCTCTCTGTCGCGGCCGCGAGGTGGCCGGTCTGCCATGTCGTGCGCTGGTGATGTAGGTGCTTCCTCCTCTGATCGGGGTAGCGGTCTGCGCTTCGGGTAACTCTTGGAGGGGCGTTCGAGTTCATACTCTTCGGCCGTAAGGACTTCAGTCCATCTGTTAGCTAGCAAATCTTGGGCAGCTTTAAGTTGTTGCTGCTTTTTCTTGAGGCTGCTTGCCATGGCTAAAACCCTGCGTTTAAAACGCTCTTGTTCGGCAGGGTCTGATGGTATGACGAATTCGTTGTCATCGAGGCTTGCCTCGTCTTCGGAGGGAGGCGTATAGTTATCATCCTCGACCTCTCAGTTTGCCGCTCTCTCCTGAGGGCTAGCTTCTCCATCTTCCTGTGCCGAATCTTGCTGAGGTGGGTGTTCTTCGGCGCTATCCGGGGTAGTATTGTCTCCGTGCCGGAATCACCGTTTTTTACTTTGGCGGGATTTAGAGCGGCGCCGCTGACGCTGGCGCTTTGGTTGTTTCTTGGGGGCGTTATCCCCCACTGTTCCATCTCCATCTTTTGGAGTATCCACCATATATATATATATATGTCATATGACGAGGTGGCCTTCCAGCGCCTACAGCTGCTGGTTCCTGTTCGTCTCCTACATCGTCGTCCATGCCGTCGATGTCTTCGGAGCTGAAGTCAAGCATGTCGTTTAGATCGTTGATAGTGGCTACAAAGTGGGTGGTGGGTGGGCTTTGAATTTCCTCATCATCCGTATTCCACCCTCGTTGACCGTAGTCCGGCCAGGGCTCTCCTGATAAAGAGAGAGACTTAAGAGAATTCAGGATGTCGCCAAAAGGCGAATGCTGAAAGATGTCTGCGGTGGTGAACTCCATTATCGGCGCCCAATAGGATTCGATTGGCAGGGGCACCGGGGCTTCGGAGTCCGGGGTGGAGTCCGGATCCTCGGAGTCACGGGTAGTGCAGAGTGCGGGGCTAGCGTTCGGCTCGATAGCTTTTGGGATCGCAGCCCCTTAGGCTCGATAGCTCAAGATAGTGCGGCACGCTTGGCCGTGGCTCGAGCCCGTCGAAGATCAAGTCTCCGCGGATGTCGGCCGTGTAGTTTAAGCTTCCAAACCTGACTTGATTGCCAGGGGCGTAGCTTTCGATCTGCTCCAAGCCGCCGAAGACGAAGATCTGTCCGGGGAGAAAAGTCTCACCCTAGACCGTATGGTTGTTGATGATCAAAGGAGCCATCATGCCTAAAGGCGACGACACAGAGGAACTCTCAATGAAAGCACCAATGTCGGTGTCAAAACCGGCGGATCTCGGGTAGGGGGTCCCGAACTGTGCGTCTAGGCCGGATGGTAACAGGAGGCAGGGAACACTTTGTTTACCCAGGTTTGGGCCCTTTCGATGGAGGTAATACCCTACTCCTGCTTGATTAATATTGATGATATGGGTAGTACAAGAGTAGATCTACCACGAGATCAAGGAGGCTAAACCCTAGAAGCGAGCCTATGGTATGATTGTTGTGTATGGAGTTGATTGCCTACGGACTACAACCCTCCGGTTTATAAAGACACCGGATAGGGTTAGGGTTACATAAAGTCGGTTACAATGGTAGGATATCTTGAATATCCGCATCACCAAGCTTGCCTTCCACGCCAAGGAAAGTCCCATTCGGACACGGGACGAAGTCTTCAATCTTGTATTTTCATAGTCCAGGAGTCCGGCTGAAGGTATAGTCCGGCTACCCAAACACCCCCTAATCCAGGACTCCCTCACTGGGCTTGACGAACCAGCATAACTTGCATTACCATAACCATACTGAAATCTCCCTCGAAGAGATCTCGGATACGGCTTTGCAGTATTGGCACGTCCTTGGCTAGACCCCAGCTCAGCCCCCTGATGATCCATGACATCGGTTGTGGTGGGGGGCCCGAGCGAAAGTTGGGGGCAGCTACCCATTTGGCACTTCGGGGAGCTGTGATGTAAAACCACTCTTGTTGCCACAATCCGGACACCTCTGGAAAGGAAGCCTTTGGCCATGGAGCATCAGCAATTTTGCTTATTAAAGCACCTCCGCACATTGCGTACTGCCCCTCGACCATCTTCGGCTTCACATCGAAGGTCTTGAGCCACATGCCGAAGTGAGGGGTAATGCGGAGGAAGGCCTCACACAGGACAATAAATGACGAGATGTGAAGAAGGGAATCCGAGGCCAGATCATGAAAATACAACCCGTAATAGAACATAAGACCCCTAACAAAGGGATCCAGAGTGAGGCCTAGTCCTCGGAGGAAGTGGGAGACGAACATGACGCTCTCGTTGGGTTCGGGAGTAGGGACGACCTGCCCTCGGGTGGGCAGCCTATGCGAAATTTCGGCGATCAGATATCTGAAGGAAATATGCCCTAGGGGCAATAATAAAGTTATTATTTATTTCCTTGTATCATGATAAATGTTTAATATTCATGCTAGAATTGTATTAACCGGAAACATAATACATGTGTGAATACATAGACATACGGAGTGTCACTAGTATGCCTCTACTTGACTAGCTCGTTGATCAAAGATGGTTATGTTTCCTAACCATAGACATGAGTTGTTATTTGGTTAACGGGATCACATCATTAGGAGAATGATGTGGTTGACTTGACCCATTCCATTTGCTTAGCACTTGATCGTTTAGTTTGTTGCTATTGCTTTCTTCATAACTTATATATGTTCCTATGACTATGAGATTATGCAACTCCCGTTTACCGGAGGAACACTTTGTGTGCTACCAAAAGTCACAACGTAACTGGGTGATTATAAAGGTGCTCTACAGGTGTCTCCGAAGGTATTTGTTGGGTTGGCATATTTCGGGATTAGGATTTGTCACTCCGATTGTCGGAGAGGTATCTCTGGGCCCTCTCGGTAATGCACATCACTCAAGCCTTGCAAGCATTGCAACTAATAAGTTGCTTGTGAGATGATGTATTACGGAATGAGTAAAGAGACTTGCCGGTAACAAGATTAAACTAGGTATTGAGATACCGACGATCGAATCTCAGGCAAGTAACATACCAATGACAAAGGGAACAACGTATATTGTTATGCGGTCTGACTGATAAAGATCTTCGTAGAATATGTAGGAGCCAATATGAGCATCCAGGTTCCGCTATTGGTTATTGACCGGAAATGTGTCTCGGTCATGTCTACATTGTTCTCGAACCCGTAGGGTCCGCACGCTTAACGTTACGATGACAGTTTCATTATGAGTTTATATGTTTTGAAGTACCGAAGGTTGTTCGGAGTCTCGGGTGTGATCACGGACATGACGAGGAGTTTCGAAATGGTCGAGACATAAATATTGATATATTGGAAGCCTATGTTTGGATATCGGCAGTGTTCACTACAACAGGAACCCCCCTATAGCAACGCTTGTTTCCGTATCTAAAAGTCCATATATGCGTTGTTAGTGTCTTTACCAATGGTTTGGGATGCGTAGCCTTATCCAGTGTTGCTAGCGCATATTACAACGCTTATACTACCGTTGGTAAAAGTGACCGTTGCAAAAATGCAACACATAAAACTGATTCGTGCAACACTATTATATGTTGGTGCCTAATGTACAGAATCAAAATCCCATTGCTTGGCAACAGAGAATTTGCAACGCTTCAAGTCTTGCTATATATATACTGTGAATAATATTAATTTATATATATTCCCACCTATTAAATGAATGCTACACGTAATGGTGATAATTATATATTTCAAGTGAACAAATAGCAAGAGAATATACTCACACAAGGAAGAAATCATATATTAAATAAAATTATTGGATTACAACAGCGGATATTACATGAGGAGCATCATCCAAATGTGATACATAATCTAAATATTTTCTTGACAACAAAACTCAAACTAAAAGCATCATCAACATCCCTGCAACTCAACTAAAACTTAACCTAGGAACATCATCCCTACAACTAAACTACAATTGAAAGCGTCCAACATCATCATCATGAACAGGGACATCATCATCATCATCATCATCATCACCACCACCACCACCATCAGCAGCATACTTGCCACACACCCATATAATCATCCATTTATCTTTTGAATCTACGAACAAAAAACAAAATGAACTGTTAATACACAATGCATTGACATGATTAATGTAGTGATAGGATGTTAGTCACATACAAAGGTTGAAGGGCATGCAATCTTTGTTTTTGTTTTTTTGCATTACCAAGTGTAGCAGTTTTTGTGACTTCACACCAAATCTTAAGTTTTCGCAAGATCCATTTCAACATGCACTGCCCAGAATTCATTTGAAAGTTCACCACCATCAAGTTTAAATTTAGGATCATAACTTACAACTGTTGGAAGAGCTACGTCTCCGTTTTGATTTTCAGGCTCTTCAAGAGTACTTTAGTTCCTGCCTGTTAGAAAAAATCGAAGTCATCATGCGATCAAATTGAAGGAGCTCGTAAAGGAATTATAAGAGCTTTATAAATGCTACTGTAGTCCCTCCATATGGAAAATGAAAGGAGAATAGTCCTAAGTAACGCTGCGGAAACTACACATCAAAATTCTGTTTGTACATCGATCAAACACCAACATATTGGAAACATAACATTATTAAAAAAATCAAATAACTTTCTGTGGTAATGTAATAGTAATTAGAGAACATGTAATACGTTTTGAAAATCTCGCAACTGGTCATTTTATGTCATGGATTCAGAAGAAAAAAAGATTGACACTATGGGACGATAAAACTGGTAACTCGAAATAAAATATTCCAAAGAATATTTAGAAGGGACCATATATCCATGTTTCTGTAGAAAGAGGTGTTTTGGCTCCTGTATATGGGATGAACATATAAAAGGAGGGCATTTATTTTGTTTTGGTGATATACAACAAATCCATTGAAATGCTCTATAGATAACACAAAACAGATGATTGGTTTTCCTTTTAGATAACACAAAAGAAGCGACTGGTTTTTCCTTCTGGTCTATATCAGTTTTACACTATATAATGCGAGGCAGACAACCATGCATATGTACACTATATAATGCGAGTAATAAGAAATTGTCCTAGAAATCAAATCTGTAGTCGAGTACGTACGTGTATAAAATAGAACTGTATGAAGCCAATACCTACATAGCTGGAGACACGGGATGCAGCCAAAGCGCTGATGAAAAGCACATTCAGCCATTATACGTCTATGTTGGGGGCTCTCAACTTGATTATCCTCTTCATCGCCTGGCCTTTTGCCAGGTAATTTGTAATGATGTGCTCAGTTAGCTTCCTTTTTTTTGCTAAAGACCTTTTCCTATTATGTGAAAAGCAAGCATAGAAGTTAAGAGGTTACACACTTTTAACATGAATCAGAAGCATACAGCACGAGGCTTTCCTTTAGTATATATTTCATTATATGAGAATGGAAATACATGTATGCAAGGCCATATTTTGTGCTTAACAAGATTAATAAAGACTGAACTTATCTGCTCACAATGCGTGCCTAGTAACTACATGTGTATGTATAACATATATATGACAACATACAATTTAGTATCATGGATTCAGTCAACGAATTATAAAAATCAGATCTTAATTACATATCAGCTCTTCCTAAGCAAGTTCTAGCTCCATACACCAGATGCATGAACTTTAAAAAAATAAGCAACAAATATGTTCTTAATTATTTAGTACATCTATTTAAAAAAAGAATAACATTAAAACAAACCGAGCAGAAAAAAATATGAGGAAAGAGGAACTTCGCATCATTTTTTGATCTCGGGTGTATTTTCAAATAAATACTCCTATGGTGCCACCTTGACCTCCTGATGCATATACCTCCAGGTCTTCAATAACACTATCCAGAAATTCCATCTGAACATAGTAGTTTGTGCTTTTAAGATGTGGATCACTAGGTGAGCATAAAATTGAAAGAACAGATCCAAGTAAGCAAACCCATACCTTTGGCATGTAAGGAACATAGAGAAGTGGACTGAACAAATCGTGTGATGCTCCAAAAGGACTTGTCCACTTTCCCACAAAACTAGAAGTGGTGCTTGAGTTTGCTGTGCAGAACTACGTCCACGCCTTAGGTGAATTGAATCGCGTAGTTGGTTGTATAGCACCTACAAATCTTAGCCATCCAGGTAATATGTATTTTCAGATGTTTGAAACTAAAGAACGCACATCATCAGCATCCCACATTACGAACTCTAGGCTGTACTTTCTCATTATATACCAAGTAGAGGTCTGAAACTAAAGAAAGCACATCATCAATATCTCCTAAAACAGAACTCTAGGATGTACGTCTCAGATTTCAGTAGCACAACACAACATAAAAATCCTCAAAAGAAAAAAGCTACTCTCTTCTTGCTCCTTGCATACCTGCGAGCAGTCTGCAATAATTCCTATTCTCGGCAACTTCACCAACAATAGCGGCTGCCCATTCAGCTACAAACTGCCATGTACGCCTTCTCCACTGCACTGGATTGCACTTTGGTCGAGCACAGAATGTGAGATTGGAAGGACGTCCTCAATAGCCAAGATGGCTTGCGGCGTCGTTGGAGAAATTAGATTAAAAGATTGCAAAGAAGGGACTAGCAAGAGGCTGCCTGGATTGTTTTACATGGTTGACACGTGAATAGTGGAGAACGATTAGGAGGAGGAGCACCGGAGAAGGATGAATGAGTCTACAGATGCGGACGATGCATTGGTACCACGAGGGTTTATAGATGTGGAATGAGGGATGCGGTTGTGTGTGCTTATTCATGGCCATACCTTGGATCCGTCGTTGGTCGCAGGGGAGCGGTGACGAGGCGTGGCGCACCGCGATGCAGGGCTGCGGGGGTGGTGACGAGGGACGGCGCACCGGGACGGAGGGTCACAAGGGAGTCATGAGGGGCGGCATCTGGGATGCAGGTAGGTCGCAGCTGTGCAAAGGAGTGGCGGCGGCCAGCGTGGGAGGGGCTCGATAGGAATAGGGGAGGCGCTGGGGGAAAGGGGACGACCTAGATTAATCGTTAAAGCAATCTTGGGCTGGGTTAGACAAAAGGCTATGTTAGTGCATTGGGCTTTACTTGCTGCCGCAACAACGCATATGCTACAATACTTTATATGCATATCTAACCTGAATTTTGCAACATATAGTCAAAACGTTGTAGAATATATGTTGCTTTATAGGGGGTATCCTTGTAGTGGTTCCGGGTGAAATCGGCATTTTACCGGAGTACTGGGAGGTTACCGGAACCCCCCGGTAACCTAATGGGCCTTAATGGGCCTAGTGCAGGAAGTAGAGAGGAGGCCAAGGGGCAGCCGTGCGCCCCTACACCCCCCCCCCAAGTTCGAATTGGACAAGGAGGGGGCGGCGCCCCCCTTTCCTTTTCCTCTTTCTCTCTTTCCCCCCCCCCCAAGTCCTAGTCCAACATGGAAAAGGGGGGAGTCCTACTCCCGGTGGGAGTAGGACTCCTCCTGGCGTGCCCCTTGCTTGGCCGCACCTCCTCCTCCTTGCTCCTTTATATACGGGGGCAGGGGGCACCCTAGAGACACAACAATTGATCATTGATCTCTTAGCCGTGTGCGGTGCCCCCCTCCACCATAATCCTTGATAATATTGTAGAGGTGCTTAGGCGAAGCCCTGCAACGGTAGAACATCAAGATCGTCACCACGCCATCATGCTGACGGAACTCTTCCCCGACATTCTGCTGGATCGGAGTCCGGGGATCGTCATCGAGCTGAATGTGTGCTAGAACTCGGAGGTGCCATAGTTTCAGTGCTTGATCGGTCGGGCCGTGAAGACGTACGACTACATCAACCGCATTGTGCTAACGCTTCCGCTTTCGGTCTACGAGGGTACGTAGACAACACTCTCCTCTCTCGTTGCTATGCATCACCATGATCTTGCGTGTGCATAGGAATTTTTTTGAAATTACTACGTTCCCCAATAGTGGCATCCGAGCCCAGGTTTTATGCGTTGATGTTGTGCACGAGTAGAACACAAGTGAGTTGTGGGCCATATAAGTCATACTGCTTACCAGCATGCCATACTTTGGTTCGGCGGTATTGTTGGATGAAGCGGCCCGGACCGACATTACGCGTATGCTTACGCGAGGCTGGTTCTACCAACGTGCGTTGCACACAGGTGGCTGGCGGGTGTCAGTTTCTCCAACTTTAGTTGAACCAAGTGTGGCTACGCCCGGTCCTTGCGAAGGTTAAAACAGCACCAACTTGACAGACTATCGTTGTGCTTTTTGATGCGTAGGTAAGAACAGTTCTTGCTAAGCCCGTAGCAGCCACGTAAAACTTGCAACAACAAAGTAGAGGACGTCTAACTTGGTTTTGCAGGGCATGTTGTGATGTGATATGGTCAAGACATGATGCTAAATTTTATTGTATGAGATGATCATGTTTTCTAACCGAGTTATCGGCAACTGACATAAGCCATATGGTTGTCGCTTTATTGTATGCAATGCAATCGCGCTGTAATGCTTTACTTTATCACTAAGCGGTAGCGATAGTCGTGGAAGCATAAGATTGGCGAGACGACAACGATGCTACGATGGAGATCAAGGTGTCGCGCCGGTGACGATGGTGATCATGACGGTACTTCGGAGATGGAGATCACAAGTACAAGATGATGATGGCCATATCATATCACTTATATTGATTGCATGTGATGTTTATCTTTTATGCATCTTATCTTTCTTTTATTGATGGTAGCATTATAAGATGATCCCTCTCTAAATTATCAAAGTATAAGTGTTCTCCCTGAGTATGCACCGTTGCAAAAGTTCTTTGTGCTGAGACACCACGTGATGATCGGGTGTGATAGGCTCTACATTCAAATACAACGGGTGCAAAACAGTTGCACACGCGGAATACTCAGGATAAACTTGACGAGCCAAGCATATAACAGATATGGCCTCGGAACACGGAGACCGAAAGGTTGAGCGTGAATCATATAGTATATATGATCAACATATTGATGTTCACCATTAATACTACTACATCTCACGTGATGGTCAGACATGGTTTAGTTGATTTGCATCACGTGGTCACTTAGAGGATTAGAGGGATATCTTTCTAAGTGGGAGTTCTTAAGTAATATGATTAATTGAACTTAAATTTATCATGAACTTAGTACCTGATAGTATCTTGCTTGTCTATGTTTGATTGTAGATAGATGGCTCATGCTGTTGTTCCGTTGAATTTCAATGCGTTCCTTGAGAAAGCAAAGTTGAAAGATGATGGTAGCAATTACACGGACTGGGTCCGTAACTTGAGGATTATCCTCATTGCTGCACAGAAGAATTACATCCTGGAAGAACCGCTAAGTGCCAAGCCTGCTGCAGGAGCAACACCAGATGTTATGAACGGCTGGTAGAGCAAAGTTGATGACTACTCAATAGTTCAGTGTGCCATGCTTTACGGCTTAGAACCGGGTCTTCAACGATGTTTTGAGCTTCATGGAGCATATGAGATGTTCCAGAAGTTGAAGTTAATATTTCTAGAAAATGCCCGGATTGAGAGATATGAAGTCTCCAATAAGTTCTATAGCTGCAAGATGGAGGATAATAGTTCTGTCAGTGAACATATACTCAAAATGTCTGGGTATCATAATCACTTGACTAAACTGGGGGTTAATCTTCCTGTTGATAGTGTCATTGACAGAGTTCTTCAATCACTGCCACCAAGCTACAAAAGCTTCGTGATGAACTATAATATGCAAGGGATGAATAAGACTATTCCTGAGCTCTTCGCGATGCTAAAATCTACGGAGGTAGAAATCAAGAAGGAGCATCAAGTGTTGATGGTCAATAAGACCACCAGTTTCAAGAAAAAGGGCAAAGGGAAGAAGAAAGGGAAGTTCAAGAAGAACATCAAACAAGTTGCTGCTCAGGAGAAGAAACCCAAGTCTGGACCTAAGCCTGAGACTGAGTGCTTCTACTGCAACCAGACTGGTCACTGGAAGCGGAACTGCCCCAAGTATTTGGCGGATAAGAAGGATGGGAAAGTGAACAAAGGTATATGTGATATAAATGTTATTGATGTGTACCTTACTAATGCTCACAGTAGCACCTGGGTATTTGATACTGGTTCTGTTGCTAACATTTGCAACTTGAAACAGGGGCTACGGATTAAGAAAAGATTGGCTAAGGACGAGGTGACGATGCGCGTGGGAAATGGTTCCAAAGTCTATGTGATCGCAGTCGTCACGCTACCTCTACATCTACCTTCGGGATTAGTATTAGACCTAAATAATTGTTATTTGGTGCCAGCGTTGAGCATGAACATTACATCTGGATCTTGTTTGATGCGAGACAATTATTCATTTAAATCAGGGAATAATGGTTGTTCTATTTATATGAGTAATATCTTTTATGGTCATGCACCCTTGAAGAGTGGTCTATTTTTGATGAATCTCGATAGTAGTGATAGAGATATTCATAATGTTGAAATCAAAAGATGCAGAGTTGATAATGATAGTGCAACTTATTTGTGGCACTGCCGTTTAGGTCATATCGGTGTAAAGCGCATGAAGAAACTCCATACTGATGGACTTTTGGAACCACTTGATTATGAATCACTTGGTATTTGCGAACCGTGCCTCATGGGTAAGATGACTAAAACGCTGTTCTCCGGTACTATGGAGAGAGCAACAGATTTGTTGGAAATCATACATACAGATGTATGTGGTCCATTGAAAGTTGAGGCTCGTGGCGGATATCGTTATTTTCTCACCTTCACAGATGATTTAAGCAGATATGGGTGTATCTTCTTAATGAAACATAAGTATGAAACATTTGAAAAGTTCAAAGAATTTCAGAGTGAAGTTGAAAATCATCGTAACAAGAAAATAAAGTTTCTACGATCTGATCATGGAGGAGAATATTTGAGTTACGAGTTTGGTCTACATTTGAAACAATGCGGAATAGTTTCGCAACTCACGCCACCCGGAACCCACAGCGTAATGGTGTGTCCGAACGTCGTAATCATACTTTATTAGATATGGTGCGGTCTATGATGTCTCTTACTTTTACCGCTATCGTTTTGGGGTTATGCTTTTGAGACGGCTGCATTCACGTTAAATAGGACACCATCGAAATCCGTTGAGACGACGCCTTATGAACTCTGGTTTGGCAAGAAACCAAAGTTGTCATTTCTGAAAGTTTGGGGCTGCGATGCTTATGTGAAAAAGCTTCAACCTGATAAGCTCGAACCCAAATCGAAGAAATGTGTCTTCATAGGATACCGAAAGGAGACTGTTGGGTACACCTTCTATCACAGATCCGAAGGCAAGACTTTTGTTGCTAAATTCGGAGTTTTTCTAGAGAAGGAGTTTCTCTCGAAAGAAGTGAGTGGGAGAAAAGTAGAACTTGATGAGGTATCTATACCTGCTCCCTTATTGGAAAGTAGTACATCACAGAAACCGGTTTCTGTGACACCTACACCAATTAGTGAGGAAGCTAATGATAATGATCATGAAACCTCAGATCAAGTTACTACCGAACCGCGTAGATCAACCAGAGTAAGATCCGCACCAGAGTTGTATGGTAATCCTGTTCTGGAAGTCATGCTACTAGATCATGATGAACCTACGAACTATGAAGAAGCGATGGTGAGCCCAGATTCCGCAAAATGGCTAGAAGCAATGAAATCTGAGATGGGATCCATGTATGAGAACAAAGTGTGGACTTTGGTTGACTTGCCCGTTCATCGGCAAGTAATTTAGAATAAATGGATCTTCAAGAAGAAGACTGGCGCCGACGGTAATGTTACTGTCTACAAAGCTCGACTTGTTGCGAAAGGTTTTCAACAAGTTCAAGGGATTGACTATGATGAGACCTTCTCACCCGTAGCGATGCTTAAGTCTGTCTGAATCATGTTAGCAATTGCCGCATTTTATGATTATGAAATTTGGCAAATGGATGTCAAAACTGCAATCCTTAATGGATTTCTGGAAGAAGAGTTGTATATGATGCAACCAGAAGGTTTTGTCGATCCAAAGGGAGCTAACAAAGTGTGCAAGCTCCAGCGATCCATTTATGGACTGGTGCAAGCCTCTCGGAGTTGGAATAAACGCTTTGATAGTGAGATCAAAGCATTTGGTTTTATACAGACTTTTGGAGAAGCTTGTATTTACAAGAAAGTGAGTGGGAGCTTTGTTCCATTTCTGATATTATATGTGGATGACATATTATTGATTGGAAATAATATAGAATTTCTGGATAGCATAAAGGGATACTTGAATAAGATTTTTTCAATGAAAGACCTCGTTGAAGCTGCTTACATATTGGGCATTAAGATCTATAGAGATAGATCAAGACGCTTAATTGGACTTTCACAAGGCACATACCTTGACAAAGTTTTGAAGAAGTTTAAAATGTATCAAGCAAAGAAAGGGTTCTTGCCTGTGTTACAAGGTGTGAAGTTGAGTAAGACTCAATGTCCGACCACTGCAGAAGATAGAGAGAAAATGAAAGATGTTCCCTATGCTTCAGCCATAGGCTCTATCATGTATGAAATGCTGTGTACCAGACCTGATGTGTGCCTTGCTATAAGTCTAGCAGGGAGGTACCAAAGTAATCCAGGAGTTGATCACTAGACAGCGGTCAAGAACACCTGAAGTACCTGAAAAGAACTAAGGATATGTTTCTCGTATATGGAGGTGACAAAAAGTTCATTGTAAATGGTTACGTTGATGCAAGCTTTGACACTGATCCGGACGATTCTAAATCGCAAATCGGATACGTGTTTACATTAAACGGTGGAGATGTCAGTTGGTGCAGTTCTAAACAAAGCGTCATGGAGGGATCTACATGTGAAGCAGAGTACATAGCTGCTTCGGAAGCAGCAAGTGAAGGAGCCTGGATGAAGGAGTTCATATCCGATCTAGGTGTCATATCTAGTGCATCGGGTCCAATGAAAATCTTTTGTGACAATACTGGTGCAATTGCCTTGGCAAAGGAATCCAGATTTCACAAGAGAACCAAGCACATCAAGAGACGCTTCAATTCCATTCGGGATTTAGTCCAAGTGGGAGACATAGAAATTTGCAAGATACATACGGATCTGAATGTTGCAGACCCGCTCACTAAGCCTCTTCCATGAGCAAAACATGATCAGCACCAAGGCTCCATGGGTGTTAGAATCATTACTGTGTAATCTAGATTATTGACTCTAGTGCAAGTGGGAGACTAAAGGAAATATGCCCTAGAGGCAATAATAAAGTTATTATTTATTTCCTTGTATCATGATAAATGTTTATTATTCATGCTAGAATTGTATTAACTGGAAACATAATACATGTGTGAATACATAGACAAACGGAGTGTCACTAGTATGCCTCTACTTGACTAGCTCGTTGATCAAAGATGGTTATGTTTCCTAACCATAGACATGAGTTGTTATTTGGTTAGCGGGATCACATCATTAGGAGAATGATGTGATTGACTTGACCCATTCCATTAGCTTAGCACTTGATCGTTTAGTTTGTTGCTATTGCTTTCTTCATAACTTATATATGTTCCTATGACTATGAGATTATGCAACTCCCATTTACCGGAGGAACACTTTGTGTGCTACCAAACGTCACAACGTAACTGGGTGATTATAAAGGTGCTCTACAGGTGTCTCCGAAGGTATTTGTTGGGTTGGCGTATTTCGAGATTGGGATTTGTCACTCCGATTGTCGGAGAGGTATCTCTGGGCCCTCTCGGTAATGCACTTCACTCAAGCCTTGCAAGCATTGCAACTAATAAGTTAGTTGTGGGATGATGTATTACGGAACGAGTAAAGAGACTTACCGGTAACGAGAATAAACTAGGTATTGAGATACCGACGATCGAATCTTGGGCAAGTAACATACCGATGACAAAGGGAACAACGTATATTGTTATGCGGTCTGACTGATAAAGATCTTCGTACAATATGTAGGAGCCAATATGAGCATCCAGGTTCCGCTATTGGTTATTGACAAGAAATGTGTCTCGGTCATGTCTACATTGTTCTCGAACCTATAGGGTCCGCACGCTTAACGTTACGATGACAGTTTCATTATGAGTTTATATGTTTTGATGTACTGAAGGTTGTTCGGAGTCCCAGATGTGATCACGGACATGACGAGGAGTCTCGAAATGGTCGAGACATAAAGATTGATATATTAGAAGCCTATGTTTGGACATCGGAAGTGTTCCGGGTGAAATTGGCATTTTACCGGAGTACCGGGAGGTTACCGGAACCCCCCGGTAACCTAATGGGCCTTAATGGGCCTAGTGGAGGAAGTAGAGAGGAGGCCAAGGGGCAGCCGCGCCCCCCCCCCCAAGTCTGAATTGGACAAGGAGGGGGGCGGCGCCCCCCCCCTTTCCTTTCCCTCTTTCTCTCCTTCCCCCCCAAGTCCTAGTCCAACATGGAAAAGGGGGGGAGTCCTACTCCCGGTGGGACCAGGACTCCTCCTGGCGCGCCCCTTGCCTGGCCGCACCTCCTCCCCCTTGCTCCTTTATATACGGGGGCAGGGGGGCACCCCAGAGACACAACAATTGATCATTGATCTCTTAGCCGTGTGCGGTGCCCCCCTCCACCATAATCCTCGATAATATTGTAGCGGTGCTTAGGCGAAGCCCTACGACGGTATAACATCAAGATCGTCACCACGCCATCGTGCTGATAGAACTCGTCCCCAACATTCTGCTGGACCGGAGTCCGGGGATCATCATCGAGCTGAACATGTGCTAGATCTCGGAGGTGCTGTAGTTTCGGTGCTTGATCGGTCAGGCCGTGAAGACGTACGACTACATCAACCGCGTTGTGCTAACGCTTCCGCTTTCGGTCTACGAGGGTACGTAGATAACACTCTCCACTCTCGTTTCTATGCATCACCATGATCTTGCGTGTGCGTAGGAATTTTTTGAAATTACTACGTTCCCCAACAATATCTGGCCTCCGTCAACTTCTTGATGTCATCCTCCGTGACGGAGGAAGGCACCCACCAGCCTTGAAGGCTGGATCCGGACATGATTGAAGGTCCGAAGCATCTGACCTGAGCTTTGGGTGTTAGAACTCGAGGCGAGGGAAGGATTCGATTGAGCATAGGAGGGAAAAAGAAAAAGCCTTGTCCCTTTATAAAGGGGATAAATATCAGGCGTCCTCCTTGTGGCCATTCAAGACATACCTAAGATATAGGAGTCATACCAACAGGCACGGTTGGGTTACCCATGTTTGTATTGATGAGAATCTCGTGTTATGTGCGGGGCTGGTTAAAGAAAAACGGTTCTAATAATTACCGGGTCGTGGCGTGATGTCATGCTGCCAAAACGCATTAGCAGATTAGATTTGTGGAAATATTATTCTCTCTACAGTGGTATGTGGAACTTATTTTGCAGGGTAGGACACTATCCTTGTATTCAAACTCTTCCATGGTGTATTCGGAGGAGGAACCCACCTTGCAATGCCGAAGACAACACTGTGCACCGGACACACCGTCATTGAAGCCTGGTTCAGGGGCTACTGAGGGAGTCCCGGATTAGGGGGTCTCCGGACAGTCGGACTATATCCTTTGGCCGGACTATTGGACTATGAAGATACAAGATTGAAGACTTCGTCCCGTGTCCGTATGGGACTCTACTTGGCGTGGAAGGCAATCTAGGCAATACAGATATGGATATCTCCTCCTTTGTAATCGACCTTGTGTAACCCTAGCCTCCTCCGGTGTCTATATAAACCGGAGGGGTTTAGTCCGTAGGACAACAGACAATCATACCATATGCTAGCTTCTTGGGTTTAGCCTCTCTGGTCTCGTGGTGGATCTACTCTTGTAATACTCATATCGTCAAGAACAGTCAAGAAGGACGTAGGGTATTACCTCCATCGAGAGGGCCCGAACCTGGGTAAAACATTGCGTCCCCTGCCTCCTATTACCACCCGCGTTAGATGCACACTTCGGGACCCCCTACCCGAGAACCGCCGGTTTTGACACCGACACTAAATAAAAACTTTTTGGTGTTTGCGTTGAGCATGAATATGGTTGGATCATGTTTATTGCAATATGGTTATTCATCTAAGTCAAAGAATAATAGTTATTCTGTTTACATGAATAAAACCTTCGGTGGTCATACACCCAAGGTGATTGGTTTATTGAATCTCGATTGTAGTAATACACATATTCATAATATTGAGGCCAAAAGATGCAAGGTTAATAATGATAGTGCAGCTTATTTGTGGCACTGCCGTTTAGGTCATATTGGTGTAAATCGCATGAAGAAACTCCATGCTTATGGGCTTTTGGAATCACTTGATGCTTGCAAACCATGCCTCGTGGGCAAGATGACTGAGCGAGCAACTGACTTATTGGAAATAATACATATTGATGTATGCAGTCCGATGAGTGTTGAGGCTCGCGGCAGGTATTGTTATTTTCTGACCTTCATATATGATTTGAGCAGATATGGGTATATCTACTTAATGCAACATAAGTCTGAAACATTTGAAAAGTTCAAGGAATTTCAGAGTGAAGTGGAAAATCATCGTACCAAGAAAATATAGTTTCTATGATCTGATCATGGAGGTGAATATTTGAATTACGAGTTTGGTCTTCATTTCAAACAATGTGGAATAGTTTCACAACTCACGCCACCTGGAACACCACAGCGTAATGGTGTGTCAGAACATCGTAACCGTACTTTATTAGATATGGTGCGATCTATGATGTCTGTTACCGATTTACCACTATCATTTTGGAGTTATGCATTAGAGACAGCTGCATTCACGTTAAATAGGGCACTGTCTAAAAATCCCTTGAGATGACACGGTATGAACTGTGGTTTAGCAATAAACCTAAGCTGTCGCTTCTTAAAGTTTGTGATGCTTATGTGAAAAAGCTTTAATCGGATAATCTCGAACCCAAATTGGAGAATTGTGTTTTCATAGGATATCCAAAAGAAACTGCTGGGTACACCTTCTATCACAGATCCGAAGGCAAGATCTTTCTTGCTAAGAGTGGATCCTTTCTAGAGAAGGAGTTCCTATCGAAAGAAGTGAGTGGGAGGAAAGTAGAACTTGATGAGTTAGTTGTACCTTCTCCTAA